>NW_020448863.1:787955-964564 GCF_003343035.1 Apteryx rowi
AAGGCTGCCCCCAACCTTCACATCTTCCACCAGTCCTTCTTTGTTTGTTAGTACAAGGTCCAGCAGCACACCTCTCCTTGTTGGCTCCTCCACCACCTGTGTCAAGAAGTTGTCACCAACGCTCTGCAGGAACCTCCAGGACTGTTTGTGCCTAGCTGTGTTGTCTTTCCAGCAGATATCAGGCTGGTTGAAGTCCCCCATGAGCAGCAGTTTTAACTCTATTCTTAAATTTATGTGCACAAACGCTTCCTTCAAGCTTCATCCTCTAATACTGATGTTTATTGCTAGTATACCCCCCTGCCCCCCCTCCCCCCAGTTTCATTTCCTTGGCAGCTCAAAACATTTTTGGTTTGCTGCAGCAGCAATAATAAAATAGCACACTTCTCATCAACAGGATATTATAATTCATGAGATAAAGCCAACATTGCAATAGACCTGTTTAATGAAATTTTCCCCTATTCCAGTACATTGGAGTTTCCTGTCACATTCAAAATAGAATATGCACAAGTCAAATCAGTAAAGTGATAACATGACTTGTATTAAATAGAAAATGATAAAAAGTCATTTACTTGATGGCTTGGCAGGAAAAAAAAGGAAGGCTTTAAGTAGTACAAGTGACTCCTAAAACTAATTCAGGAAGAGGACTTTATTACATGTTCCTATGAGCTAGTATAAATCTATTGAATGAACATGTGTAGAATTCAGAAATCCTTATCTCATGGGGGAAAAGCAAGAAATTTAGATCCTTTTCACTGCAAAAATTACTTGTTTCTTCATTGTTTTGATAATCCTTTTTAAATTTCCATAGTAAAGGACACAAATAGTAACAGATCTGTAGAGTGAAGCAGCTGGTGCTAAGGACTGAGTGTCTGTACTACACAGGTTTTTGGTGGGATTGCTTCAGAAGAGCTCTACTCTGGTCCCACAGACTCAATGCCCATTAAAAGCTGAAACATGTGAAGCACTCCTGTAGCGCATCTTCTGTTTCATCTGGAAGGAAACCCAGCTGCGCTTGCTATGACTGCTCCTCAGCATGAACCAAAGTGCAGTAAGTAGGAACAATTGGGAGATTTGCTTAAAAAAAAAAAAAAAAAAGCTAACACCACCACCAAAACACAACGTACACTCCTGGTTTGAACTAAAATGTAAATGTGGACATAGGCATAGATTTTGTATGAATACACAGAGGAACTTCAAGCTTATTTTACCTTTGACATCAGAAATTAGACTTTTAAATGTTTATATTACCCATTGCACCCAATAAACTTCTATTGCCAGCTTTTAGTAGAATAAGTAAGTGCTCTCTTGGTATATTTTTGGCAGTGGTTCACACTTTGTTTCCATGACTCAACACACCATCCAGAAATAGGCCCAAATGTGGTGCCATATGATTCTTGTTATATGGCAAGGGAAGTATCTAATCCATTAATTCAAGCAGTGCACTGAATGCTATGCAGCTGCAGCTCCGAAGGGCTCCTTGAAGCCTCGGTCCTGGCATGATTTGCAGATAACCTAAGATCTCTCAGTCCACAGGTACTTCCCAGACCACACTTCGGGAACAAGTGATATAAAGAGTGTAACTGTATTTAGGCAAGTCAAACAGTGGTGGCTTCAGATAGATAGCAGCAAAAGTAACGTAAATGTATTTGTAGCTACCATATGATGAAACAAACTATATGATTGCACATAATGAGGCTGTTGCTAAATTTGCCAAGCATCATAGGCTACTAAGCAGGAAAATCTGATTGAACAACAGAAACAAGCAAACCAGAATAAGTTACAGTGTATCATATTAGGAAAATTCATTTTGCAACACAAGCCAAGGGCAATGTTATTATGGGTTGATATTTTCAAACATTAAGACTGTATTTGACTTAATTTAATTTTACCTTACAATAAGTTAGAAAAACACTGAATAGTACTTTTGATTTACCTACTGAGTTCCAGATATTGCAAGATGTAACTGAGGTAAAATAAATAAATATAGGATTTTGCATTATTCTCTCTGAGATGCATACCTCTACAACAACTATTTGCAAGGTTCCTAGCTGCCTGGGGTCTCCTAGAACAATACTCTATGGTACACTAACATTGCATGGTTTTTCATTTTGATCAGATGCAGTTATAATCCTTACACTTTTTGAGAACTGACAAAGTTCCTAAATAAAATGTTTCTGTGTTTTCCAGTTTCTAACAGGCAGGTCTTAGTGACATCCTTCTACAAGGAAGACTGAATTTCTATCCAATATTTCATCTTAGTCTTGCTGAATTCAAGAATAGAATTTTCTGTAACATGCCTCGTACTGATTTGTGAAATGGTAGAAATCCTTAATGCTTGTGTGAAGAGAGCTTTAAACCTCTGATTTCTTTTGGAAAGAAGCCTAAATATGCTTACTATGAAACCATCTGACTAGTACATAATCTTAAGGTATGATTCTCACTGGAAAGTATAGGACAGTCACCTGAAGTTTAACCCTGTGTAAGTTAAACTTTCTTTTCAGTCTTTCCATTAAGTATCAAAAGCTTTTTGATATTGGCATCAAAATTGAAACAGCAGAGCACAATATGGACTTGAAGGACAACCTGAGCAAAAGATTTTTTCCGTATGATTCCTGCACCAGAAGCTGATCTTCTCCAAGTCTTTCTGGAGCCATGAGACTAATCTTGAGTTCAGAATATTTAACACTCAGGTCTTCTTTCAAATTGCCAAAGCTGCAGTGGATGTCTCTGGTGGCCAGGGGTGTTAAAACTTTATATAGCAAATACAAGTTAGGGAATAGCCTAGCTCTGAAGAGGTGAAGCAATCCGTAATGCACAGAGGAACACAGAGGGTCTATTTCAGCCCAAATCTCTGCATCACAAGCAGCAAACTGTAGTCAGTCTTGCAGAACCAGCTACAAGCTAAGTATTCAAATGTAACACCTTCCACAGGCACTACCATTCAAGATGTAGGTGTTTATGAAGTGATGTTTCAATTAAAAGCAAAAGATTTTGAAAACAAAAATTGAAAACTGGGATTCTGAGGTTCCTAAGTGACTATGATCTGAAGGCAGTTAAGGAAAAACCACACGTCTTCTGCCTGTGATGCTGCCTCTCAAAAAGGTCCCTCTGTCAGGACATTTTAATTGTCTTTTTTATCTTTTATTTTTTCCTTCCTGGTACTGTTAGCTATATTACGACCTTGAAATTTAATATATTTTCTGCATTTAAAAGAGAAGACTTTTAAATGAATAAGCACACATTTATCCCTGATTTTCTCTAAAATGAGTTAGTTAATTGCCTTTTGTGCCATTTAAAATCCATCTCAGAATGCTCAAATTCTGTATAAACTCCAAGAATATCATTTGCAAAAGGCATTCAGTGCTGATGGTCCTGTCTCTGGAATTTACTTCACCCATTCAGGTTTAAAGAGATATAACAGATCACACTTCAAAGCTTTTGATCAGGATTGTTGCTGTCCTCTCAGCTCTTTCCAGTCTGCTTATGTTCTTAAAATGGGCTGCTCACGATGGATGCAGTACCCCAGAAGAAGACTCATTAGTGTCAGGTATGCAGAAAACTATATCTATATCTAAAACTATACCATGCCTTACATATCCAAAACTTGAACTGAATGCGGGACCCATATCTTAATGATACAGCTTATTTTGTCATTGTTTACGGGCTCATCATTTATGAGACTGAATTAGAAGATACCCCATTTATCCCACATTAGCACTCTCAGTCACGTGCAGAGTGTTCATCCTCTCTTCTCCTGTCCAGATCGTAGTTGCAGCCAGTCCCTTACAGCCCAAGTTTACAGAAATATTTTCAGAAGTCCTTACATGACTGGCTAGTCCACATCACATTTCCCAAAGTGATGTAGGTGGCTCTTAAAAGATTTCATCCACAGCCTGAATATAAGGCATGCTAACTGAACGTGAGATGGCTCATAATGTGGATGAAACGGGAGGACATTCAGTTGTTTAATGAGTTTGAAACCACCTGAAGACATCTAAAAGAAGGACAAGCTATCACACAACGAACAATTGTCAGCTGTTAGATATACCAGGCAGCAAACATTCATTTAACAGAAGCAGCATACACACCAGGACGATCTCTATCAGTAGTAAACAAATTTTATCAAAATAAAATATGATAATAATTTCATTACCTGAATGATAAGTATAATATTAGTTTCTAAGCCCTATGCATACATTAGCTATCACAATATCCTCAAGCAAAAATAATGTTTCCCTTTGAAAGTATTATTCAATCTAAAATGCATTCTGATGGAGTTTACATAAGAGAAACCCAGCGCTTACTACACTATGCTGAGAACCCTTCTCACTAACAGCAGATGTGGGGAAGATAGTATGTAATCTATCACCAGGAGGCCAGAGCGTGCAATCTGGGAAAATGGAGGAATGCACTGATTTCTAAACACGTTTTTCATCCTGGTCTCTCTGAGAAACTCTAAAGGCTTCCAGCATGGTTAAGACTCTCTGCCGAAGTGCGGCAGCCTCCCTGGGCTGCGGTGAGCCTGAGCACTGCCTGCTCCTCTGGTCCTGTCTAACATGTCACTCTGATCCCTGCTGTTGTCTCTGGGTAAACCCAGGCTTGTAAACATATCCTTCAAAGCCAACATCCTAAACAACCCCATTGACCTAGGCTTTAAGCACTTTTAAAATCTTCAGCCTGCTCCAGCCCTCTTGCCAAGGCAGCGGATGGGTGAGATCCCACTCAGCCTTTGTGAACAAGGGCTTACTGGCTTCCAGAAGAAGACCTGTTCTCAAGTATGAAGTGATTTGCTGCCTTACAACAGACAGTGGACTTCAGTTAGTAGCATATATTTTGACACACAAACTGTGTTAATACATCTCTCTTTTTTTTTTAATCTTTTTTTTTTCTAAATGCAAAGAATTTGGTCAAACTGTATGTACTTCTCACTGCAGAATAAAATGGGGTTTTATCTATTCAGCCTCCAACTTTTATCAAGCTTAACTAGCATTTCTGGCTTTGCTCATCACTGATGTATTTTGAAACGGATGCTCTTGTTCTACAGAAATTTAATTTATGAATGACTTATGAAGTACTCTGCTATAGTAAAAGATATACACATCTGAAAACTGAGCAACATAAATAACTGTCTGACTCATCAGGCTCAGAAGGTGCAAACTGCCAGCCAGTCCCTCTTGTCTGTGGGTCAATTCAATACTGTAGCTCTAAGACAATGTCATTAGAAATTTTAAGAACTCAGTCATTTTAATGATTACTACCATCTTTCCTATTTAATTACAAGTAGCTGTACTGGATAGAAAGATGTTAGATGATTAAAAAAAATTCATTGTCCATTAGCAAGTATAGCTACAATTGGTTACAATCAGGGATCCTTTCTTGTGAGGTTCTCATGGGAAAGCTACCTAATGCATTTCTGATAAACTATCAAAGCTAAAAACCTAAACTGATCTTTTAATTAATGTGCCTGATAATTACACTTTGGTCTGAGTAGCTTTTCATTGTCATTGCATTTATTTCACACCTGAAATAGATAATTAAAAAAAATTTATAATTTGTTTGCGATGTGTTTCTTGGCAGAACATTGTGTATTATCAGTTTCCCTTTCCTGTTTTAGTTTGGCTCTCGAGCACAGCATTTAGAACAAAATCAGAAAGGATGTTCAGAGGCAACTGTGTCCCTACAACCGATGCTCTTTTTTTTTTTTCTCCCTTTCTTTTAAACTCACTAGATTTCAGACGACATTATTTAGAATTCTGTTAATTGTCTTCAGTCATGGATATAGTGAAGTTAGCAGGAAAAATGATTTCATGATTATTATCAACAACATGCTGACAAAATTTTCTTGTCTTTTAAGTGATGCTTCAGTATCTATTATACACACAAATAAGAAAAAGCAGGCTCCATGGTAACCCAAGTGTTTTTTTCATAAACCTGGCAGTTACAGGCATTCGTGCAAGAGGCATGTGAAACCTTTACTCCAAACACCTCCTGGACCTTGGAGCCATTCCAAAGGAAGGGTGAGTTTACTCAGCTTCAAACGTTAGGGTGATATTCTCTCAGGTAACTTGTAGGTGCCTACACGTGAGTTAGCTGTCCCATTAGAGCCAGTCTATAATCAAGGCTCTAGTCAGCGAAGTTTAAGGGACAGTGTAACCAAAAATGGGTCCATACTCTAGGATGAGGTTAATCACATCCTTGGAGTCTCCGATTCTAATAGCTGCCCCATTGGGCTGGGGACATTTGGGAGTAAACAATAAGAAATGAAGCAACCCTTTTTATTGGGGTCCGTAAACCATTACAGTCATGTGGAACATTAGAAGTGTGGATTTTTTTTCCTWATCTGTATGACTTTGTTAGTAATAAACTCACTTGATTATTTGACATGATAGCATTATCTTTCCAGAACAGACCATTCAGAATTATTTAGTAATATTTATGTGCCAGTTGTGCAAGATCCGGTTTCCACTTCCTAAAGATGATTTTTTTTGGATTATTAAAACCAAATTATAAAGAACATAATGATATAGATATGAATCTCCTTTTCCTCAAGCCAGCAGCTGCGCTGTGATGACTAGTCCTGTCCTTGAAACCTCATTTGGGAGGGGAGTTGGCAACCAAAAGAAGCTCATCTATGTCTTTTTATTTCTTTCTTCCAGGGCATTTGTTGTCTTGGGAAGTAGCAGGAAATCTTTCCTCTCTTGCTTATGGTACACTCTCCATGACTCAACTGTAGAATAAGGCCACAGCAAGCCCAAAGGAAGAGGTCAAGCCTGGAAGGACAGCTGTACAGAACAGCCTGCTAGTGTGTTTTTTGCCATGAGCCATACAAAATGTCAAATTCATTCCCCACCTTTGTGCAGAAGCATTACCTTAGTTTGGGCCAAAATCCAGAGCCAGTTCTGGAAACATAGTTGAGGGTCTATCTAATAGCAGGAGACCAACTACTACACTTTCAGATGTAAAATGAACAAAGATGAAAAGCTTTGATGCATCTGTTTTTTAAGTCATCTGCAAGGTTTTAAGGATTACAATGCTAGATTAAGGATGCTCACTTAGTATCTAACCACAGTATCATAAACTGGGAAGAGCTATTGAGGCAGTCTAATAACTTAACCAGACAAACAAATAAAAATACTAAAACATGTCACTTCAGAAATTGCACCAGAATTTCAAGCAGCAACAATTGAAACTGTACTGCAATAGATACTCTAAATTTGCTTCAGATGTAGCATTGACTGTTGAAAATTTTCACATTATAGAAAATGCTTGCTTTACATTTTTACTATATTAGAAAATAAATCCAATAGAAGTTATAACCAAGAATAGAAAATTACCACACTGGAAAACTAATTAAATCAAAAAAATATAAGAAAAAGTAGTATTCCACACTCTTTTAATGGGAAGAGCCAGTGGCTTTCCTTAAATTCCATCCCACTATTTCTTAAATTCCATCACTAAATTTGGCACTTCATCACATACTCAAAAATGAACGTAGTGTTCAATAAGGTTGTGAGGATTTCTAATCTTTCCTTGATCAAGCATAATATATTTAGTTGATCTCAGGAAAAAAAAAAACTATTTTTTCTAGTTTTGCCATTTGTCCAGAAAGAAAGGAAAATATTGTTTCCCAGCAAACATCCAAGAACTGAAAATTCCAAAGTAAATTAGTGAGCCTCTGCCCTCTGTTTTCACTATTAGGCTTTCCAAATTCTGGCTGTTCTTCAAGTTTTCATTCACTCAAAAGTCTAGTAAGGTCAAATAGACAGCCAGTTCCAGCTGCATATATGGGACGTAACAAGATCTAAATAACCGTGTTTCTTTTCCCTACGTATCTTCTGAGGTTACAATCAGCACCAGCTAGAGAACCCCTTTTGGCCCATCTTTCTATGCATAATTTTTTGCCATATTATTGAGCACAAGATTTAGCCACAAAACAGATGTGACAAAATTGCTAAACTGCATTTCAGTCTTACAGGCCAAAAGCAAACCTTTGATAAAAAAAATCCCATCATACAAGTAGTGGGACTTTCACAGTGGTATATAAGTTTATGAGTGTTCCAGAAAACTTATGCTTTATTTGGGCTCTTCTAAACACAAAATTCTGTACCTGCCAAAAGATGACTTTTTCATATAACTTATGACATGTTTTGGTCATTCCTGTAGACTGTTACGATATACAGAAAAATGTTTTCTATTGCACCAATGCAAAGGACATAATTGAAAGGATAATCTTTAAGTCATCCTCTTTTTTTCCCTGAGGTTTTGTTTTGTTTGTTGCTCTACTTTTCTCAGGGAATATATTACATTTGATATCTGTTTATTTAAATAACAGTCCTGAACTTTCTTTCCGTGCATAAATCTTTACTTCCCATTTTATTTAGTAAATAAAAAGGAGATATGGATATGCCAAACCAGTTCTTTCCAGTGCTGTGGTGCAGTTGTATGCATGAGGCATACTAATTTTTTCAGACTATAAAAAGTTATTTTAGGTACTTTTCTCCAGAAGACCTGTTTGTTCACAAAAACCTATTCTGTTTCTGTGAGCCTCAATTTTCAGAGAATGGGAAGTGAGCACATGGTGAAATCCAAAAGTGAGTTTGTGGAAACTCCGTATGTTTTACTGTGATTTTTCAGGGTTTTTTTTCCTATGGAAGTAAGGTTTACACAATTACATAATTCTCATCCTCCATCCCAACAAATCTTAAACCTGCTGGTCCATTTCAGCCTGCTTTAGTGGAGTGCAAGAGTGCTTTGAGTTAGTATGTTCTGGGCAGTTTAGAGAAAATTGCTGGCAAGGACAAGACTGAAGATATTTCCTTTGCTCAGCCAGAAGAGTTAGGGCTGTTAAGGGAAGCTAAGGGTGAGTGAGGAGGATGACCTAGCAGATGTGGGGAGGATTAAAGGAACTGAGGGAGGGGAATAGGTGAGGAGGGAGAAAGGTGAGGGTCCTGTGGAGATTTTTAGGGAAGTAGTTAAAGGGACCTTGAAGGGCTTAATTCTTTTTATGGGGTGGAGAGTGCAGTGGTAGGTTGACATAGGAGATGTGTGAGATATATGGACACAGGACAGACACAGAATTAAAAAAAAAAAATCTGTATTAAACCAGAGGAAGGGCATCAGCATGAGATTCACTGAGTGGAGCTTTGAGAGTTGCATTTTGGAGCACAGTCATATTTCTGCCAAGCCCTTATCTAAAACAAGTTAGGGAATCAAGATTAGATCTGACATGCCTTGGAAATAATATATGAAAAGACTTGCTTATAATCAGCCTACTCCCATGAGAGAAATGTTTCTTAAAATGAAGATTCAAGTGATGTGACCAAGAGGGCAGATCTAACCACTTCCTGTTTAATACCTCCAGGAATGGACCCGCATCCCCCCATACAGTAAAAATCATACGTTTAGGATACAAATCTTCAGAATGACTTAGCATTAAAGTATACTCTGAGTCAACAACAAATGTAGTCATTTTGAAAAACTTCAGTCCTGTATGGGATCTACTTTACAGATATCAGTATAGAGATTAAAGGGCCTCCTCCACAAGAAGCTGGAAATAAAACCAGCAAACTGCAATATGATAGGCCTGAGTGATAAATTCAGTTTAAAATTAAGCACCTCTGTCCAGCGCTCCCTAGAAATATTAAACAAACTTGCTGTTCTTTAATACTGAGGGAGCTACTCAAGAGAGCGCAGCAGCTCAGATGAACGGTCTCCCGATAGCGTCATGTCAGCCAAGTGAGGATAAACCACGAGGGCAGAACGCAATCAAACAAATTTGATGTGGTAGGGTCCTGACAGCAAGCTGCATCCAGCAATAGCCCACCCAAGACCAAATCTTACCATAAATAATGTCTATAATGACATACATACAAACCAAAATTATACTAACGAGTAATTTTTACATTTATTGTAGTCATAAAAGCATATATCACTACAATAGTGAGTATGGGAAGCCGAAGTTATAACAATGGGACAACTACTGAGGATTTTGAGGTCTGAGTACGGTCCAATTATTTCACTGAATGGACAGCTCTGTCTGAATGATTTCAGGCAACCTCCCACATTACTTCAATCATGTGGCATTGGCAGCATGGCCTATCTCAGGGCGGCACAGCACACAGTAAGAAATTTAGTCTTGAGGCAGTCGTCCGCTGCTTGCAATCAGGGCCATGGAAGTGGGAACAGCAAGCTCACAGTGAAAGCTGTGGCGTGATGCTCCTTTTAAGTTCCATATTTGTAGGAGAGTAGCTGGGGAAATACTACATACCAGTCATTTAAATATAAATATAATAAGAATTAAATAATATTCATGTGCATATTTGATTAGAAATAGCACACTGTTAATACCCGTTCTGAGATGGTAACTTGAACAAGAAGACATTTGGGGAGCTGAAAAAGGAAACAAGTGAAAAAGAGAGCCTAGAGCAAGGGCGCATATGAACACCAGGGCCCTGCAGGCAAAGGCAAAGCTGTGACCCTCTCTGTATGAGCAGGTAGTGCAATGCAACAAGGCAAGACCATCCCATCACCTCTCAAAACAGGGAGCCTGAGGCGAACTGCCCTGCTCACCCCCCCTACCCCCAGCCCCCTCAGGCACCCTTGGTACAGAGCCAGAATAAAAGGCAGAATATTTATGGCTGCAAAAAAGATTACTCTCTACTTTGTCTAAGATTGAAGAAGGTGGAGCAGAGTGACTTAGAAGAGGATTTTGTAACTGAGGATCTTTTAAACTGAAGAACAAAAAGACGAAGCAAAGTTTGAATCTAAAGCTCTAAGCGCTTACAGGTGAGAGGTTTTCCAAAGCCTGCTGAGTAGAGAAGTCATGCTTATTTTTAACCTTCTCAAATTAAAGACTAAACTGAACTGAAGAGAAACAGAAGCTATGGTTATTTCATTGCTCAGGAAAAAAATAAACTTTGTACAGAAAATGCAGGTCCTAAATTTAATTTGCTTGTACAGTCACTGGAGACAGTGCCAGCATTTTCCAGCTGTTTTTTGGTATTCTGCTGACCAGGAGCATCTGAGTACTTCTTTGTAGGGGTACATATACTGCTTATCATAATTCAGGAATTCTTGTCATCAATATTAAGTGCTGTGCCCACACCAGCTGTACCTGCGCCATCCCAGTCACATAAAATAGGTGAAAAATCCAACAGATCCTCCAGATGAGGATTGCGTTCCTCTGGGAAAATACTTAAATAACACATATATACCTTTCCATCACCTCTTCTAAATCAATGCTATAGGGCCATCCTTAGGAGAAAGCAAAAGCAATTGCATTCCAACAGCTCCTACCTTTAGCTAAATTGGCAGTTTCTTCTATTTTCTTGCCAACTACAAAGTAGCTATAAACAGGGTTAGACCACAGCTGGGCAAGGAAGTAATTTTAAAAAAGGATAAGCTACCATTCCCATTTTCTCCTCATGAAGATGCTCTAGTCATACCTTGAACACAGCTGACAAACAAGTATGGAGATTGTGAAATTGGATTAATACAGAATGGAAAAGAATGTAATCTATTTTAATTTTCTTGGAAGGTGTATTGCAAATTATCCTGTCTGGTAGTACAGTGCTTAATGTATAACATGCTCACTTTTACCTCAAAACATAAGGTAACATATTTAACATCATAATTTCAACTGAAAAAGGCAAGCTGTAAAATATGAATTATTATTTAGACTCTCCTTGCAGAAAACAAACCACAGAGAAATATCATAGAATTGTTAATAAAAAAGGAAGCTACATGAAGATAAAGAAGAAAATTCTGTTTTAGCTATTGAAAGTTTTTTATGTACATGTTTTTGCTACAATGTTTTATATGATAAAACCATGCTTTGCTTAGTCTTAGGGCTGGGAGTAGTACAAAATAAGATTCATAGGTTAATAACATTGTATTGTTCTTAGTAATGTTTTTCTTAGTGTAGAATAGCAAAAAATCCGTGGTAGTTTAAAGGAAACAATGAATTATAATAATCTGGGATATCTGGGGTGAGATTATAGCTATTTAATGGAAAGTGATACTTATAATCAATTAAGTACTAACTATAATTAATTGCAAAAGTAAATAACTGACAGTAATACTTGTTTTAGTAATTCTATATCCAAATTCATGGATTCTAGGATGCAAAGTTGTTAGGATATGTAGTCAGAAGGAGAAGTTTGGGTAATAGAAAATGAAAGTGATGCCACTGAAGGAAGATATATAACTAATATTACATCCAAAAAAAAACAAAAAAAAAAACCCCTTCAGTAAGGAAAAACTCTTGTATTTGTATAGCCGTGAATACAAAAGCGTTTGCAAGTGTACCTACCCATTTGACACCCAACATTCCAGAATTCCTGAGGATTATAATTTGAAGAGTTTGTTCTTGTTCCTTTGGGGTAGATTCTTGTAATGAACCTTGTAGTATGTGCAATAAACTCAGGAGCTGAAAGCAGAATGACAAAACCTGGGTAAGACAAACTTTCTCAATAGCTTTGCATTTGAAATGAGTCCTATCTAAATAAATACACTGATCTAGCAGTTTTTATTTTTGACACAGTCAGTACACAGTTATTAATGTGTATGTATTTTAAGACATTTCTGTGCATGTTAGGTTAGTATACAGGCCACCCTGAGATATGGCTAAAATCCTATTTTAAAAACTTATAATGTGATAGTATAGTGCAGACTTTTGCTAACAGTTCAGTAATTGAGAATCATTTCTTCAGGGAGAAATTCTTCACCTCTTTGTTTGCTAAATGCATGTTTTTTACACCTACACCCATGGTGACTTCCTGGAGAAATGGAAGGACACAAAGCAGGAAACTGATTATAAAAAGTCATTCTTAAATTACTTAATAGGAAGAAAGATCTATCCTAAGACTAGCTAAGCTTCATTGCTTGAGATTTATATACAATGAATGAATAATCTCAAACCCAGTGAACAACACATCACTAAAAAGCACTTATTTAGCACCATTGTAATCTTTAGAAGAGGCCAACTATTCAAGTGAACTGATTTTCTTACTCCTAGTGGTGTTTCTGCCTAGAAAGATATAAGCTACACAGACCTGGAAAACCTAGAACGACTTCTATGTACGCTATTCCAATTCAGTAATTAAATAGAAAGCTTTAAGTTTCCTGGACCATCACTCTGATCCTTTCCACCATCACACTTTTTTTTTTCCTCTTTAATACAACTACTTTTATGTTCACTAGTTTCCTAGACAGGCCAGAGAGGTCTCTGCCTATGGACAGCTGGCAAGGGCCTACTTGTTTTAAAGTGGTTTGGCACCATTCACCTAACCAACCACCGAATCACCGCCAGGAAGAAGCGGCTGGCAGCTGGGCTGGCCCTGCATGGATGCTGCCAGGGCAGATTTCATTTTTGTGGCCAGTGATCTCTGTTTTTAACACTCCCTTGGGTCAGGTGGCAGTCAGCTGGAGTTAAAGCAGCGGAGAGTGCACTGTGCTACCTGCACCAAACGGAGACACTCCAAAACAGAATGAATAATCCAGCTTGGCCTGCTTTAAAGATCAGGACCAATGAAGCAAACTGCCTGCTTTGGGGTTTAGTCATTCTTCTTTGTGGATTCTCTTCTCTGCAGTTACCATCAAAGCGAGGGGTAATGCATGCCCACCTCCAAAGTGGAGTACAGACCCTATATGTGAAAAAAAAATCCTTTTCCATACATTTTCAAGTATTGGCTGCTGCATTTAAATCATTTGATGCAGAAAAATGAAATCAAAAGGCTGTCATAAATATTCTATATTATGTTAATATTTGTTTTTATTAAACAATATGAATTTAAAACAATGCTGAGTTCCACTTTTGCTTAGAAAACCAAATTAAATGTAAAGATGCAGTGCAAATGACAGGATATTTTTAAAACAATGTTATAAAAAAGCACCAAATAGAATTGGACAAAATATGTTTCATAAAGTTTATCAACTCTTCCAGTGCCTAAACAATGAACCATGGCAATATCATAACTTTCATATGAATAAATGAAAAGAAAATACCTGAATGTTTTACAAGTTTTCGTGCTCGAGACTCTCCAATTGAATTATTTTCATAACACTTCTGAGTATCTCGTGACTGCTCAAAGCTTACAAACTTCTGAGATTTGGTATAAATCACAAGATCTGACAACTCAATGGCAATCTTTATCTTCTTCATCTATAAATAATAATATGAAATAATATGAAATAATGGAAGAATATACAACATTACATTATCACATATTTCACTGTTATTCTTAACAATCCAGAAGATTGCTAAGATCATTTTCGATGCACAAAGCTTTGAAAAATGTGTCACAGTCAGTGAATATTTAAGCCTAAAATATGACTTTTAGTAGTAAGAGAAAAATTTGATTCAGCCAGAGACAATTAAGATTATTGTCTCTGTGTGCATTATAGTAGAGGTGGGGTAAATGGAGCGATATTTCCACTGCCTCCTGGTACAGTGTTCTGTAGGACAACTTTATCCTTTCCCTGTTTCTGAGATTGGTATGTATACCATTGTCATTTACCATGGCTCTCAACATTTATTCATATCTAAAATATATGTCCAATTTTATATTCCTAAATACCTAAAGTGCTAGAAAAGCTGCAGTAGTAGGAAGTAACTGCAAAAGGAAAAAGAAAAAAAAAAAGAGTAGGAGATAGGGTATACATCAGTAGATCAAACCCAAATACAAAATGTAGATAAAAGAGAATGTTTTACTGTGCCAAGCAAATCTATCAGTGGAATGGTCCTCCACATATTGCTCTGAAGTAAGGTAAACTCTATTCTTCTTAATTAAGGGGGAAAGTTCTCTGGTCGTTGTTTTGTTTGGTCTTGTTCTATTGCCAAAGTGAGCAAAGGCTGGAAGTGACTTTGAAATTTTACATTCTTATATCTTAAATAGAGGTATTATGTGACCTCTTCACTTGACTTAACATAAACCTGCGAGCTAATCAGTGGTAGTAGCCAGCAAGAAGCTGATGCTGCCAATGATGTTTACATTCCACTAAAGCTTTTGGAGGCAAATTCCTATCTGAAATAATAATAGGGATTGCCAGATTGTGGCCCTTAAACTACCCAAAAAGTTGAAGTGCATTACTTATTCTGGGGCTATGTCCCCTGATGAGCAATAGGAGCCCACCAGCACAGAACTGCTAGATAATTTGACTCTCTGGATAGGGCAGGCAGGGACCCAGTCAAAGCCAACAGCATCTCTAGGGTATCTTGGGTGTGCATTCAATGCTCTTCCACCATCCAACTGAGCAGAGAGGGACCCCAAAACCGTGACCTCTTCTGCCTATGAAACATAACCAGACATTCTGCTGTGGTTGTTGTTATTAAGGTGTGTGGTATATATTTTGTTGTTGCAACAAGATGTTTAAAATATATGCGACTCTATTTTCCAGAAATTTGGCCTTCCCTGCTCAGAGAGGACTCCAGCTGTCCTCAGAATTTTTCCTTGCCATCTCTCTGTATTTGATGGAAAGAAAAGACAGAAGCAAAGATCTTGGCCTTCAAACTACTGAGAGAAAAGAGCCACAGAGGAAGCCACTGCCTGTCAGCACAGAGAATCCTGAGGAGTATTGTCATTCTATCTGTATTTAGATAATCAGAGTATGATGTGCAAAAATCACTGGATACTGGGTGTTTCCTGCCTGCCTATAAAACTTGACGAAAGCAGTTTTAAAGCTGATGGAGCAACAGATTTCCATGGTGAAGGACTGCAGTTTGGTTAAAAAGAATGAGTAAGTTCAATCTGAGTATCAAAGAAAATAAAAAGGAAATTGCATCTAATTTTTAAAGTGTCTCTTTGAGAAGTAGTATTTAATGTTAAGTCTTTTCATGATAAATGCAAAAATGCCCTTTCTATTACCCTAAGTGCTCAAAAAAATTCTTAGTGCAGCCAGAAGTCTACACCTAATTTCAGACATAAATCCAGATTGCAAGAAAATAGGTGAATGCAATGTCTTCAAAATCTCCAGGACAGACTGCCAGACTGCAGGAAGGAACAGACAGAGGGATAATTGTCCTTCACCATTAGGAACCAGTAGAGCCTTGATTATCCTCCATGCAGAAGGGCCATGAGTCCAACAGAACTGTCGGGCAGTGTTACGTTGGCCTGTTGCAGTACTGAGAGCCTGGGACAAGCAYAAGACTTGATTGTGAAAGCTGCAGGTGGAATTTAGGATGGGAGAACAGGGAAAAGGGTTGCTTATTGGTTGGATACTAAATTATGTTCCACTGTTCTTTGGAGTGTCTTGTAAAAATCAGGAAACCCTCAAAACCTTAAGCTGAAAAATATTATTTTGAAATGTATTACTCTGACTAATTTTAAAGTCTACCTTTTAAATTTACTCTATGTTTTGAAATAATGAATTCCTTCTTAAAAAAAAAAAAAAAAAAAAGCAGATGTACCTCCAAGTGTTTTCCAAATTCAACTGAGAAAAAAAGTTTTTACCTTTGGCTTTTTTCGAGGTGGGGGGGAAGATCTACCTTCACATTTTCTTTTTGATGAATCAGTCTTTGGGTAAATTGGGGTTTTTTCATCTGCCTCATCTTCTTCAGAAGGAATTAGCTCTTCAAAAATTTCTCCTGTCTCACCATGACTGTCATGACCTTTCCTGAGAATAGTTTCCTCAAGTGTTCCAACTTTTTTGTTTTTTACCAGTATTTTGAATTTTAATGCCTGTGGAAAAGAGGTTAAACAGTAATAACTAGAAATATGTATGGACTAATTATAGATTTTCACATCAAGAAATTGCTGAATCTGCTTTCAATTACTGATAATGAAGTGAAGTAACAATGCAGTGAAGATGGACATCAGTGAGGGAAGATTCAAAAACAAGTAAGCATTCAAAAACAGTGTTTGGGGATCAAAGTACACCACAGACTACAAAAATCTAACCGCAGGAAAAAAAAGGCCCTCTGCCACACAGATACACAGATGGTGAAGCTATGAGCAAGATTAAGCTAAGAAGTAAAGCAGGTGTCAGAGCTGATTGCCAGGTAGGACACAAGATGTGTATTTTTTCACTGTCTATGAATTTATTTTCAAATATAACCATATAAACATTTATCTGATGTTCTTTTGAAACTGTTTTTTAGCTAATTTTGCAGTTGGCGGAAGTTTGTTACCCTCTTTGATTAGTGCGTTAGTGCACGTCTGTGCTGTACACCAGCTTAAACTTTATTACATCACTAGCATCTAGGATACAGTGGGCCTTCATGCTGATCTTATCTATTCAGTGATATTAACAGAATTTGGTAATTTGTTGTCAAAGGAGCTTCTCTATTTTATGTGTCATCTCTAAATGGGCATGTTTCATATAAAACTGAGAGGACTATTACTCACTGAGAGGACTATTAGTCTTGCTAGAGCAAATAAAGCCAAAGATCACACATTTCCTACTGATAAATATATGAATGTGTATAATCAGTAACTTTTTACTAGTAGCTACTGTCACCCAAGAATGATAGTTTTCAGAGATTACTAACTTGGAAGCAGAATTTTCACTTCCAGATCAACAACAGCAGCTTACTCAAACAGCCTATTGCTTTAAAAATGCTATACAAATCCTTATAATTCTCAGTATTTTTAATTCAGAAGATCTTTCTCATGTAATTTTCTCTGAAATCCCTTGCTGTGATGTTGCACAGCATTTTTTAAAAGAATCCTAAGTGAATCTAGTCGTGGATATAGTGATAATTTTGCAATTAAATGAAAAGCTAGTTTATAATGTATAGTGTTCAAACCCATGAGTTTTTTACATAAAATATAATATTGAACTTAAGAAGGTAATTTGAGAAGGCTATATATATATTTTTTTAAGACAACTGTAAAGGAGGAATATTTACACTAATTACAATGTGCTTTCATTGAGTGAAAGATTGGGTGAGCTACAGAATTATCCAAAGGATCCTTTCTTTTTCTTTCATTTCTTTTTCATCTAGCAGATGCTCATTAATTCAGTGAAGAGTACATTATTATTTCACAAGTAAGATCACAACTTCCATAATAAAGAACCTAGGAAACTTCATTAAAGGATAGAATTTCCAAAAAGATTAGCTGTAATCTATAAATCTGATAATTTTTAATATAATTTTCACTTAGATTTATGAAATAAACTTCACTGTAAAACAGCCATTATATAACAGATATTCATCTTTACCTCTGACATGGTAATTGTCAGTGAGTAACAGAACTTATTTAGACTGTTGGACAAAGGAATTCACAAAAGCCGCCTTGAGTTTCATATGGTAAGGTTAAAAAAACAATCAAGAAATATGTACACATTAAAAAAAGCATAACTGAACTTCTGTGTGTGTCAAATATCACATGTTAAGCTATCCATTAACTAAGTATGAAAAGCATGAATGATAGAAACATAACTACTATAATAGAAATGACTAGAGCTGTAGGCAGGAAATACACATTCCATTTATTTAAATAGCAATCTCCATTGCTGATAATCTCCCTGTCACTTCAGATTTTGTATTATTAGGATCAAGTTTGTCAGTGTGCAAGTGGATGAGATATCCTATGTTTTATTTCTATCAATGCCATGGTAATGTAAGATTTGATTAATTTCTCTGCAAGGGTGATTCTGAATACGAATGCACTTTAACACTTCATTAATTTTGATGTACTCATTCTTTTTCTGTGATATTTTTAGAAGAGCTTTAATATGAGTAATACTTCTTATATTTTAAAGAGTTCTGAATTTTCCTTTGTATCTTCTTATTTCCTGATACTTAACAGCTATCTTTCCTTTTGGTCTTGTATTTCAGTGTTCATAGATAAGATTTAATTCCAAAAATCAGAAAAGACCTGGTATAGAAGGGAAGGAAAACATTTCTAAGGATATTTTAGCGCCCCTTGTATGTAAGTTTATTTAAGTAAAAAAGATCACAGTCTGTGTTATCATATAAAAATAGACCATGATCTTTTAAGGAAAATGCTTTCTAAAATTCTGTTTATAAACTATTAGTAAAGATGTAAATACCCAGAGGTAGGACAATCATTTTATTTTTTTCATGGAAGATAACTTTTTAAAATTGTAACTTTCTTTTCAAAGAGAGTCTCTTGCTACAGAAAATATTCTGTAGCAAGGAGAAATTTTGCTATTTGGCCAGAAGCAGATCCCAATAATAGCTAACCGAAATCACTGAAACTGAACCATGAACTAAAAAAGACACACTATACATCTTAAGTCTGAGCTTCAAATAAATTAGCAAAAACAATTATAATAAATGTATGGTTACAAAATCAGTGACTAAGTGAAATTTGTATGCTTTAATTGGTAATCAGCATGCTAATCATGTGGCATCTTTCTTGTACAAATGTGTCTAAATCTTACAAGTAGATCATCAGCTGAAAGTCTGAATGTCCACAATAACTTTGTTCTTGTAGTTTAAATATAATACAAAATATTTTAAAAGTACATATATATTTACTACATAGTTATATGTAAAGTGTAATCATTTCAGTTCAGTTTCAGTAATTTTTGTTAGCTGTTTTGGGGATCTGCTTCTGGCCAAAGAGATCTTTCCTGCAGCATAATGAACACTTTAGCATAGGCAAAAATCTCCAGATACAATCAGCTGGAAAAAATTAATTTAAAGCAACAAAACTTAGTTCTTGTTATAAACAGGTGTTCTGGTTCGGGTGATGGAGATCACAGAGTACAACATAAATCAGAACAGCTGAAGTAATACAAGACTCCAACACAAAATCACAAGCACTTTGCCATGGATGAGACAAAACTACCATATAGACTATTAGAAGTAATGTAAGAAGAGGCAGAATTCAGACCACAGAAACATAAGAGAACAAATCCTGAAATTGTGACATGACCATTAAAATGAAAGAAATGCTTCTCCTATTTAAATTTAGCATGTTCTACCCTCTTCTTCTCTCCTGAGTAACTTTAGGTGCTTAGTAAGAGGAATATCAAATCCTGAAAACCTGGCTAAGTAACAAAGTTACAAACAGTTTAAAGTTTTACATAATTTTTTATTTCAAACATTATATTACTGGCTTTAATACTGATATGTGGTAAAGATGGGACACCTTTTGTGAAGCCTTACATGGATGAATTTTTCAAGGCATTGACAAAATTTATCTTGAATGAAAATAACAGGACACTTGTTAAGTATAGCTGTTATTTATAAAAGTATCAGAATTCTTTGATGATTCAAGAAGAGGATGATGCTTGTATTGGAAATATAAAAAGACAAAACATGCCTAACAAAGCTGCAGAAAACTGGGAAGGGTGATACTGGAAGATTAATTTCCTGGCTGAAGTGAAAACATGACACAGTCCTTGGTTAAAAATGTACATATTCTAAGAAACACTCTGTTCTTAAAAACACATTTCAAAATTTTTTCTTTCTCATTCACCTACCAGAACCTAATATAATTAAACCTTTCAAAAACATCTCTAATAGAGTTAGTGAAACAAGAATATCCTTCTGCTGGAGGATGTAATGTCAAAATACCTAACCCGTGGACAAATCTGACAGATAAACTAAAATTATAAGGACACAAGTGAACATCAGATCACTAATGAACAGCACCAAGGGCCCTTTTCCCTTACATGTTTTTTTGGTGCACTTTCTTGGGGGCATTATCACATAAGATATTATCTAACAGGAAAGAACAAGTCTAGTTAAGCCTGAAAGCAATCCAGCAACTAAAGTCTGAGATAAAAGGAACTGATATTCAGGCAATGAATTTTACCCAAGTTTTACCCAGTGCTGTGAGTTCTTAAATTGAATGAAGCAGGAGGTTTTGGTACCAGGATTGCCTGGATCATGCAGGTGCATCCAATGTTAGCAATATCCTGTCCTGCTTTGCCTGAGGACTCCATCATTTATAAGGGAAGTAAGAAAAATATACACTGACTTTCCCAACCATGTGATCAAAAAACCATCTGACAGCAGTCTTGGAGAAAGAGTAGTTCTGGTGCAGAAGATTTTGCATTTGTTAGCAACTGTCAAAGCAAAAAGATTGATTTGGAGATGTCACTGATCCTGAAATATGTTGCAAATAACACTGTTATCCTATCTTCTACTCATGATTCAAGAATCTGCAATGACTTCAGTGTCAGAGGACAGCAAGGGCTAGCATCTCCACAGGGAAAGGCAAGCCAGGAGATGAGCATGACAGCAAGACAGGCATGGGGCAGTGACCTCACCAAGAAGGGCATAAGGTAGGTAAGCAGAGCAGGGCTGATGATGGTAGCCAAGTTCAGCCAGCAGTCCAGTGACTGCCAGACAAGTCTGTAGTGACAAGGTAGGTCCAAAGTCAGGCCAAGTCGTTAGAAGCACAGAATGGTTGAAGCTGGAAGGCACCTCTTGGGATTGTGTAGTCCAACCCCCTTCCTCAAAGCAGGGTCAGCTAGAGCTAGGGCCATATCTAGTTGGGTTTTAAATATCTCCAAGACAGAGACTCCACAACCTCTCTGGACAACCTCTTGCAGTGTTGGACCACTCTCACAGTAGACAAGGTTTTTCCTATGTTTTGGTGAAATTTACTGTATTTCAGTTTGTGCCTGGCACCTCTAACCCTTTCACTAGACAGCACTGAGAAGAGTCTGGCTCTGTTTTCTTTAGGCCCTCTGCCCCCAATCACGTATTTATACACATTGATAAGATCCCCTCAAGCTCCGTTTTCCAAGCTGAACAGTCCCAGCTGTCTCAGCCTCTCATAAGACAGATGCTTTGAGCCCCTAATCATCTTAGTGGCGTTTGCTGGATTTGGTCCAGTAGGTCCATGTCTCTCCTGTACTGGGAGCCCAGAACTGGACACAGCACTTCACATATGGTCTCACCAATGCTGACAGGAGGGTAATAATCACATCCCTCAGCCTGCTGGTAATGCTTTTGCTAATGTGGCCCAGGATGCTGTCGGCCTTCTTTGCCACAAAGACATGTTGATGGCTCAGGGTCAACTTGTTGTCTGCCAGGACCCCCAGATCCTTTTCTGAAAAGCTGTTTTCCAGCCAGTCAGCCCTCAGCTTGTATTGGTGCTTGGGGTTACTACTCCACACGTGCAGAACTATCAGCAAGGCAAGAAAATCAGCAACGCAAGGTCAGGAACAACAAGATATAAGGCCAGGCAATGCATATTTACAGTGTAGCTCAGGAAAGGACCGAGGGCAAAAACCTGAGCTTAAATGCAGCTCCTGAGCCAAAGTGTAGAAGGTACACGGGTGGAGGCCCCAGATGAAGGCTCTTTCTCACAACTTAGCTGTTGTCACAAAAGTCTGGTCCAAGGCTACACCCCTGTGCTATACCAGAGCTGACTTTGTACCCAGGCAGCAAAACCCCTGGTGGGTGGGTTGGAAGGAAGTTGCAGAAGATGATTACTGAGGAAGATTGTTACAGGCTGGTCAGGGCAATTAGAGTGTGGTGCACTCAAGGCCCTCATACTCAGATTCCCTACCAACGTGTACAAAGCTCTGAGAAGATATGTTCCCAAAAGAAGGATTTGGTTTTTATACCCTAAATAAAACGTCAACCTCAAACCTACCTGGTTATTATAAAATATGGCAGTGGTATTGTCTGTGATTACTTTGTGATGTTGTCTGACAACACCGGGAAGTTGTTCACAACAGGTGACTGTCTAACATTCAACACACTTTGGGGAAACAATGTTCCTCAGAAGCCTTTCATTTTCAGCCCTGCAGAATGTGCTACCAGATCAGGAAGGTGGCAACTGTGACTAGGCATATTTATGATGCAGAGACATAAAAGACTACACAAACATTTGTGCAATGCAGAGAGGGCTAAACATGCTTTTAGGGTCACAATAGTGCAGAAACAAATCTGACAGATATGTATTGGCCTCTGTAAAGTACACGAACACTGTAAAGTATAATGCCCAGAGACCATGTAGAAATCAGGTGTAAGTTCTCACTAGAACCTAGAGAATCCAGAAATGTTATAAGAAGCAGTACTATGTCTGTTAGTTTTGAGGTCACCATCCGGGTGTGTTGAATTTTCAACATCTTTCTTCTCAGTTAATATTTTTGTAAAGAATAGGTGACATAGACAGACTGAAAGGCAAGACTGTGGACTGGAAATATTTTTGATATGCTGAGGAGCAAAGATATTTCTGATATGAAGACTTGATCTAGAAATTTGTACATGTTACTTGTAGGTCAAAAAAATACAAACTAGGTCATTGCTGAAGCAACAGAATTACATATGCTAAAGCAATCTTGCTATTGAATTTCTGAATGAAAATCATCATCTCCTGCTTTTTCAATAACGTGGAAATAAGACTATAAAACCCTATAAGGGAATGGGAGAGGAAAATTCAGAGATGGTTAGACTGAAATTTGAATAATATAACCACAGGTTAATGAGTCTATTACCTTTTTGTCAGATATTATAGACAGTCAATAAGAACCTATTTTTCAGAAATTATAGAGAGACAGGTACAATCACATTTTGACAGTTTCTCAGCAAGGCAGGACCTTACAGAGAAGGGAAGAAAGGGCCGTATAAATACGAATCTCTTAGACATACCCTTAAATGTTGCATCTAGATATTGAGGACTGTATTGAGGACTGATACGGTTCACCCAGACTCGTGTGTTCTGGAAAACAGCGACTACAAAAGGAGAGCTACCAATCTGTGTAACTGAGAAGACACAGCTGCAGAAAATGTTGAAGGAGGAGTTCTGACTATGGGGTTAGTTAGTTTTCCCCCTAATAATAGAATTTAAAATGCCCAGGGCACATCAAGTTGTACTGGAGTCCCTTGCTGAAACTTTATCAAGGAGATTACTAAATAAGTACTTTCATTTAGACAGCATGCCTTTAATGACTGTGAGGAAACCTTGGAGACTGTGGCCAAAAATGGCCCTGAACAGCCACAGCATAGCAACTGATCTGGCAGCTGTGTGAGAAACCCTAAAGACTTGTGAAATAATCATTGCTGYCACTCCACTTTCAGCTAACAATGTATCAATATCTCTTTAAAATTTTGTGATAGAAAACTGCAAATAGTGAAATATCCCTAAGTAGTTCATGTATATATCATGTCAGCAGTGTAATGTAGTTTGATGTGCTAAAATGCAAAATAACTGAGGAATAAACCTTTATCAAAAGCATCAATGCGCTTACAGTCTTTTTCATTTGTTATGTTTGTGGCTTACTCTTTTCTTTCAGTAGCAGTCAAATCCATTAGAGAGGAGGGATTCAGCAGGGTAAATAAAAGCTGATCTCATTTCTAGGATTTTGATATTTTCTAAGTTCAGCTACAAGTTGTGCACAAGACACCAAATTTTGTCGCGTATCAGCATAATCCAGGAGTACTGGCATGATTGGTAGAGATCTCTAGTGTCAGTGAGTGATGTCAAATATCATTTAATGTGTGAACTGACTCAGAGGACCCCTTCAGAGAATATTGACAGAAGTTCATAAAGTCTCTTTAGAAGCATCATAATCACCAAGGATGTGAGGAGGGGATTGTAGTGGGTCTGTTGCTTTGGATGGCAAAACATCTGGGCAGAAAGGACATAAGAGAACATGGCAGAAGAGAGTGGTGAAGCTTTCTCAGACACAAAGGTGGCCTCAGGTCTTCTCAATGGATAAGGAGTGTGTGTGTCTGGTGAGAGAAAACATGAAACAGTGCAAAAGATTTTCTCTTTCCTCCACTCCACCCAGATATCATGCAGAGGAGGAGCTGTCTGTTGAGATGATACAGAATACAGAAACATTCCAGGGAATTACAGTACTAGTACATCCAGCTGCAGGGTGATCAGCTGATTGAGGCCAAAGAAGTAGAAAATCTCTTTTCCTGAAATTTTCTGGGTTTTGTGTTTCAGGGAAAAGGGGCACTGAGAAAAAGCAAAGATCCATAACTTTCGGGGACCATTCAATTTTCCTGGCCTCCTTGTGATTTTCACCCAGACTTACAATGGTGTGAGTTGACATGCATGAACTGCAGTCCGAGGAAATAGTTAAGACTGGCTTTGCTTTGACTTTTAATCTTTCTTCCAGACGTGGACAGACATTTCAATTGACAAAGGTCCAGCTCAACTCCTACTTATAAAAGGAAGTAGGAGACTAATCAGACAATACAGGAGAAAGTAATGTCCATGGAAATCTCTGATTCCCCAAGATCTAATAGAACCTGTAAGGCTATATACAACATAGGCAAATGTTTCCGTGAAGCATTTGGAGAAATAATTTGGGATTCCACCTCATGTACAGACAAAGACATTGTTCTATTTGGATCCTGAAGAGCACTGAGATGTGGGGTTTAGAAAGAAGCCTTGCATGAGCCCTTGATGGGATGAGCAAAAGTAGGACCAACAACAGTGGCAGTCAGATGACGAGGATTTCCCACCTCTGAAACGCAATGTTTATGTCCCATGAGAGAGGGAGAAGCTGTTATGCTGAAAGCTCTTACCAAAGAAATCTGAGAGGTAAGGGAGGAAGGGCTGAACTGGTCAGCCCGGGGCCAAAGCTCTGAGGGAACTTGTAGGTCCTACAGGCAGGTTGTTAAAAAGAGCCTAGCAAAGAAGGCAATAGCACAGGTCACGAAGACAAGAGGTGACAACTTACATGATCGCTAAGTTGCTCTGATGCAGCCAATCAGTTGAGAGGACCTGAGGGACAGAAGCATGCCCATCGCATTTAGAGGCACTTGAGCCACACATAAAAGTAAAGAGGTTTGGGGTGTGTCCCTGGGATATTATTACGTTGGAATATTCTCTAACAGAGCATATTACCATAAATGTCTCTGCGGTTATTGCCAATGTCAATGAAGAGTGAAAGACTCCACCCTTTCAGTGCCCTCCCACTTTCCTTGCTAAGACCAGCCAAGAAGGAGGAGGGGAGAGCTCAACACAAGGAAGATGAAGATGACAAAAGAAGGTAAATAAAGTTGTAGGGCAAATGGACAGAAAGCACTGTAAAACTAATCTGAATATTTTGAATTTTTCAGCTTAGAATAATTCATTTCATGCATAGTAAAGTGACTTAAAATGTATGCACCTTAATACTCATCTACTCTAGTATGACATATTCAATTAATTCATTTATAAATAACAAAAGTGAATATTTTAGCATATAAGCAATTTACCACCTACTTTTATTTTGCTTTAATAAAAGCGGGTGTGACAGTCTACAAAAAGAAGCCACACTGAAGAAAGTATAGTCTAAAATTAATATTTAGGACAGACTTTAAAAACAAATATAATAAACACACTAAGGAAAAAGCTAATACTCTAGGTGAAAGGAATGTATGTTGGCCATAAAACTTGCTGAACAGGACTCTACAAAGAAATCTTAGGACCTGTTGCTTGGCTAAATTTGAACATATAAAATTTCTTTTAAAAAATATTGCTTTTTATTATATTTTCTATTTATTTAACATTTTTATTTAATATTTAATGGCAGATCCAGGTTCACATATACATATAGATGAGTTACAAAGCACAGTTTCAAACAAGGAAACTGATTTCAAAGCTTTCCTTTTATATTGAGTGTGAATATAACATAGATATATAAATACACCTGTTAAGAATTCTCTAGTAAAAGTAGCTGTGTAGGCAGGTCCACCATTTACTTTGACTAGTCATCTTACTACACCTAGTAATTTTTTTCAGGATGGGCTGCTAGGGATATCAGGCCATATTCAGCTTCAGAGCAAGTGTATTTACTGCACTTGAGCCATGTTAATGAGCAATTTTCCATTCTGTTGAATCAATCCCATGTCTGAGCAGTTACAATGAACTGTAATTGCCCCAACATTTTTTTATATTCTACTAGACATATAGTAGAAATCTTTAATTATAATAAAATCAGAAAAATCGTTTGAAGACACTAGTATTATTCAGGTGACTCTTACAGTGGAATACATCTCACATAACTTTAAAATATTAAAAATCAAATAAAATGAATATCAACTGAATCAGCATACCTTATTAGTAAGTGATGAATAAGTGCAGAAGCTTCTACAGAGCTGACTTCAGAAAACTCTGAACTATGGAAATACAAAGTATGTATTCCCTAAGCCCAGTAAATATTCTGTAGGGGACATATCCCATAGAAAGTAATATTTTTAGTATGCAATTCAGATGTGGTACACCAGTTCAGCATTTGCTGCAGAGGACATACAGTCCTTGAACAGCATTGAGACTGAATGCAGCTATGCTTTGAGATGATTTTAAACAAAGCCTCACATTTAACACAGTTTTTTTCTAATTTACAACATAATTTTCAAGGTTGCAATTTGAAATTAGACAGTGAGATATACAAATATAGTGCTACACTCTACAAAAGATGTTGGCTTATTAAGTAATTTATTAAGATGTATTAAAATATATTTACAACAACATCGTTATGAAAATAAAGCAGTATGGTAATGCTTTAGCAAATCTTCTGGGCAGGCCACTTCAGAAAATAAACAAATGCTTTTTTCATGACAAATCCTTTACAAAAATAGTTGTGTGTTTGCATGTGGTGTCTTTCCTTAAGACAGTGTTTCCTGCCTTTTCAAACTGGTGACTCTTTATTTGAAATAAATCATTTTCTTTGTTCCCCGTCAGGTACTATAAAGAAAGTGTAGAAAATATATCACTGATAAGAGTTATAAGCCTAAATAATTTTTTTGTGTATGCATCTGTTTGTGTTGCGAAAGATTAAAAAAACCTCTTTTGACCTTGAAAGAAAATGATATGCAAAGAATGGAACAGTAGGAATTTATTTGTTTTAGTTTGCAATAAAATTTTCAGCACCCATCTAATTGCCTTTTCTGACTTCATATCCCAGGGGTCTCAAGCCACCAGCTGAGAAACACTGCCTTAAGGACAAACACACTGAGAAAGAGAATGCTTTTGTGGTAACAGAACTTGATGAAATGTTTCCATCAACATTTTAACAAAAAATATAGATTCGGCTTTCCATTTCAATAACTTGTTCAAATTTCAGGAAATTCTTTCAGTCTAAGAAACAAAAAATGAATTAGCAAAAAAGTATTTTAACTTTTTGGTTCAAAGCATAATGTTGTTTAAAAATTTATACTTTGTTTCCTTCTTTAAAACTTGAAAACACTGGAAGTTTTATATCACGTTGAAGAGAATGGTTCAGTTAATCTTGAAATGTCGACTTTACAGATCAACAGAAATTTTGAAAGATGTTCATTATAACACATTTGTTCAACAGCTTGAAATTTCCAAAATAAAATTAATCAATTGTTTGCATAGCTCTCAGACTCAGAGTTCAGATTCAATGATACTTACTTCTACAATCTTGGGCAAGTCATTTACCTTCCCTACGAACAAATGTGCCCTCTTTAAAGGCAGATTCTCTTGTTAGTATGGTTCACAATAATAAGACACATTACTGGAGCTGCCATGTTTCCATATAAAATAAACTTTAAACCCCCAACTTTAGTTAACTGCATTTAATTATAAAATAAAATCAAAGGTTTAATGTATACAAAGCCCCAGAAGCTAGAATCATGTGAACCAGAAGATCTAGGGCTCTGCAAAATGTTAGTGTTATCTTTTTTCATCTATATGTTTCAAGGTTGTACTGGAAACAGTTTTCCTTTAAACATAGCCTTCCATATCAACCCACATGATTTATTTTTGCTTTTTTTTTTTTACTTTATTTTTTCTTGTGTTCTTTGTGTTGTGTAATTAATTCTGTTTTACAATCTGAAGTCCATTTCAGACCCCAGATGAAGCAGTTTCATGAATCCAGTTTCAGAAGATTCTGAACAAAAACTACGGGAAATTGTATTTTTCCCTATCTTTCACAGAGAAAAATACAATGTTGTTACCTCAGGAGAAGGGAGTTCAGTTGGCACTTTATCATCAATTGCTGAAGAAAGAAGTTTGTCACCTAGAATACTTTCTAAATAGTCTGCCATTACTTCTTGTTGCTTGGGGCTGCAGTGGTTCTCCAAAGACAGTACAATTGGATACTCAGATGCCTGAAAATATAAGTTGAAGGTTACTATGATTAATAAATAAGAAGAGAACTACTGGATCCCCCAAAATATCTTACAAAAAGCCCCTTGGTAATTTGTGTTTTCCTTGATTTTTAAAATATTCAGAATTTAGGTCAGTTGTTTCAGGTTAGTAACAAACTAAAAAGCTTACAATATTTATGGAAGAGGAAAAAGTATAATCGAAAGATTAAGTCCAAAGAAGAGAAAAAAAATCATCTTCAGAAAGTTAAAGGGAGTTAGAAACAGGGATGGATATACATAGAGATGAAAAGAAAGAAACAGCGAGAGAAACAGTTAGGGAAACCAAGTAAAGATCAGTTAAGAAGGATACAACACTTCATTAATGAAACCAGGTAATATCTATGCTAATAGTGCATACTGAAGTGTATTTGTCCAATAAGCAATAGAAACCAACTTAATTTATCAGAGGCATTTCATATACTGACTAATGTTAGGTGTGAAGAAAGTAGAGAGAAATAAGTGTTGAATCAACCAAAAATCAGGTTGATTCAATTCCACAGGACAGACTACAGGCTGCTGCCAGAAAGCAGTATTTGTCACAGAATTAATGGCTCAGCTGATACAGAGCTGCTAAAGAATGATGCACTGACTACTGCATGTCTGGAACAGAGTTTCTCAACAGATGAATTTATATTAAAAAAAAAAGTAGTGATAATATCTAATACCTTCTATTCTTAAGAAGTTCTTTCCATTGGACCTATAAATTATATCACAACAAACTGCTTTTATGTTTCTGTTGACTAAGTAATCCCAAAAGGGAATTATCCCATAGGATAGATGAATTTTTTTAGAAAGAATGACTATGTTTTGTGAAAAGGAATTTTAATAAGGGGAAACAAGGGAAAAGGAAAATAGAAATCGTAATGATTGCTATTTTCATGTGCATATAGGAAGAAACAAAATTTGATCCAACCAGGTATCTTAAATTTACATCTCACATATTTAAGTCATAGCTCCTTTAGTGGCTGGAATCCATTTTAAGGACAATGAAAAACACATGAAAAACAAAGCAAAATTGGCTTTCAGCTAAATGTTACTTGTAGCCACCAGTTTACTGAAAGTGAAATAGATTTAAAATATTTCTCTATTTTGCAGGTTTTTTCTTTGTTTTGAGTGTAGAAAATTTCCCCCTTTGCTTACACTGGCTTACTGTGAAAAGAGGAAAAAATATTTTTTGTTTTTAAAAGTAAAATCTGATTATACAACTGCAGTTGACAAAAGAACCCAGGATTAAATGTTTTTTCTTTTTAATTGTAAGAGTTCCTAATTGACTATATGTTAAGTTGACAGTATCCTTAAAAATTTTGTCAGAAATCACCGTCTTCACATGAACAAGGAATGCATAGTTTTTACTCCTTATTCATCATAGCACTCAAGCAAGAGAGATGAAACATGAGAAATCTAGTAAACTTTAGAGAATAGTTCCAAACTAGAAATGCCCATTTAGACTGTGGAAATAATTCTCTTAAGTTGCCAGTAACACTGGTGACTACTAAAAACAGTCTGAATTAAATCTTTGCTTGGGCAGTACCTAACCTGTTGATTTCCAAGTGAAGTACCACTTTATATTTACCCTGCTTTTTACACTTTTCCACTAAGAATTAACTATTAGCCACTATCAGAAACAGGATTTTAGCCTAGATGGACAGGTGGCTGGAATCATTATTTATTTGTGTGGTTTTATGATTTTTTCCATACCTTGTGCCTATTAAATGAAGCTTGTATTATAGCAATGTACAATATGCTGTGTAATAGCAAAGACAAGTGAGTTGCATCTAATGCGTCATGAAGAACAGCAAAGTAAAATCATTTTTTGTTTTTATTGTCTTCTAAAATTGGACTCATTTAATTTTGTATAGAAAACAAAAATATAGCTATGCTTAACTCTGAAAAAGCTATGTATATGTGTGTGTGTTTTATATATATATATATATATATATATATATATATAAAATATATACAAACCCATATATATCAGCATGTGTGTATATATGCACACACACATAATGCAAAACTGGCCTGAATCTAAGGGTTATCATAAGTCTTTCAGGACTTATCCTTCAGGCAGGAGTTTTGCCAGAAACCTATATAAAAGACTGAGACAGTGCCAAAAGATATCCAGCTTTCACTGTTTTGACAGAGACAGGCAGAAGGGACATTGCTTTAACGAGTCATCTAACAAAAAAATAACAGTAGATGGAAACCTTTATCAGGCCTTGAATTCGAAGTGGTAAAGATGCTTAAAAAGAGGACATGCTAAACAGAGTGAGACTCAAAGTCAGCTGTAATCTAACCTTTTATTCCCTCTGTATTTTGCAAATTGAAACATAGAACATAAGACAGAATGGTAGCAACAGAAGAATAAGTAAAAAAAAAAAGAAAAAATATAAAGAAGTAAAACACTAAACTGTACTGAAGTAGTTTTTTAGTTTATATTCAGTACTTCTTCAGATGACCTCAAGTGAGAATTCCACCTAACAAGCTGAGTAAGATCTTCTGAATTTATTATCCCAAGTTTAATTTATAATCAATATCAGCAAATAAGTTTACTGTTCATTTAAAATGTACACATTAAAGAACAAGTGGTACAGTTTTCTCCTCATTTATTTCAACAGTGTCCACTGCCACAAGCAATGTCTCAGTTTCTTGTCTTTTTCCCCTGGAGAAGCTTAGACAACATTCATATCCGAGGACTTTGTTAAGGCCACCATAGCATTTCAACCAACATATATATACTTACCGCAAATGCGTATTTGTCTATCACATGAATTACAGAACTAAATGAAATTTTGCTTGTTAAAGTGTGACCATGATACACAACAGGTTCATTGTGTGAGCCATCCCAGCAGTCAATTTCCAGGCAACGACATCCTTTTAGCAGAGCGCTTCAAAAGAACAAGAGAAACAGCTTTACAGTCAAAGGAAGATACCACATTTTCTTATATATGTTGTATTTCTGATTATATGCCTGCTGAATAATTACAAAAAAATTAGCCTAACATCACAAAAGAAAATAAATCCTATCAAATTATACAAATAGGGAACAGAACTATATTTTCTGTTGTTTATGTTAGGTAATAAACTTTATTAGACCATTGTGGAGGAAGGTATATTTGTGATTATCCTTCTTTAAAAGATTAAAAATGAGAGTCAAAGTTTTAAAGAAAACAATTTTGGAAAGCGGCAAATGGTTTCTTAAAATAGAAGTAGAAATGTTTAAAGGTTTTTTCTTTATTATTATTCTAGGATTGTCTGAATATTTTAAAAACCATTATACTTAAAAGTATCAGCATCCCACTTAGAGAGTCAGGTTATGCTTTTTACATAATTTAATTGTTCTCTCCCATCTTATTTCTAAAAAGAAGAGCCCTAAATGGATGCCCTAAATTTACTCTGTTTGAAGTTTTAATAAGTTAACTGTAATTCCTGAATGTCTTAGGTTTCTAGCATTTGCCTTGCTACTAATTTAAATGTTCTTGTAGACTGTTTTACCTAATTATCAGTCTGTCCTTTACATGTTGTCCTTTACATGCTAACAGTATCTTAAGAGGCTTCTAGCTGGATACATCCTTATTTTATCATTTTGTATTTTCTTTATACCAATAATAACTAAGCAGAAAGAGAAGGGGATTTTATAAGGCATTTGCAATTATTTTAAGCTATTTACCACATACCGTTTTTAATATTGTTAGAAACGGATTCACTAGTGTTCTTGATTGTTGCAAGTCATTAGAGGACATACAGAGAGCAAATTTCTGTCTCCCTCTCTATTGACTTTACTACATAACCCATTTTTCTACATCCCTGTTCACTTCTCAATGCTTTTCGTCAATAAGGCATTTTGGTTTCCCTTTCCTCTTGGAGTCATATGCTGCACATTCAAATACAAAGTTTCTTCTCCCTCCAGCCTACCATAGTGCCCACATAACTCTTTATTTTTTCCCTTCCAAATTGATTGCATCGCAACGTACACTGTTCTCAGATATCCTTGACACACTCCACCATCCTGGGCCCCTACGTGCTGTATAAAGATATAGATCAGAATAGAGCTGGCCCAGAAATCTTACATTTATTCCAGGGAGTGATTTATTTTTGCATGTCATGTTGAAATTAAAAACTGGTTTAATTATATACTGTACAGCATACTACAGATGTCATTTGCTGCAAGGTAGATTTTATGTGATGCAAGTGAAAAAATAAATCGTTTTCAGACTAAGAACAGATGGTTTGTCAAATATATTGAAATGTGTACACACAAAATAAAATACCACTCTCACATTTTCCACTTGTATCTGTGATATTTTTGTCCCTTACTGCCAAACAGCATTAAATATGAGGTAGTATTTATCAAAAAAGCTAAAGAATATTTAAAATTTTAAAAAAGTAATACCTGGCATATCCCCATAAATGACTGGGCCCTATTAATTGGTCTGATATCAAATAGGTGTTGTGAGAAGATGAAATAAAATAGTCACATAACGGCTGGTTCATATCTTGGTAGACAATCCTGTGATCTTTTCTAAATATCCAACAGTCTTCTGAGCTCATGTATCTTATAAATCCTTCAAATGACATCTGTCTTCTTTTCCTCACTGAACAAAAAAGAAAGCAAAAAATTTCCTGTGTGAAGCTAAACTGATGGTTATGTCTGTATATGTTCCATAATTTAGCTAATTCCAAACATTACTAAAGGTTATGGAGCATAACTATTTCCTGCAATTTTTAAATTAATACAAAACAGTATAAACAGAAGCATCAGATGTGTGCAGTTCTGGAGCCGATGAGGTTCAAAATTATGAGAGGAAGTATATGAATGTGTTCTGATGTTTTTATTCTTCTATGAGCATCAGGAAGAAAAGCCTGCAATAGTTCTGCTTAAATATTTGCTGTTGTTTATTTTTGGAAAGTAACATTCCAGTCAATGCACAAAAAGAACTTTTCTTTCTCTGTAGAGAGAACAGGAATTATTCGCCAAAAGGCCAGTCAAAGACTGGTAAAATAATCTTGCAGAAACTATGATTCTCACTACCAAACATCTTCCTCAATGGTGGAAAATCCCAAATAGACAGTGATGAAATATTATTTAAATTAGAATTATTTGAAGTAAAAATAGCATCTTAGCAAAATAAATGACTGCCCGTAAAGATGAACTGCAAATCAAGCTTATTGTATTACTGCCTCTATAACAAAATGTGCTAATTGTCATCATACCAGTGATACTCGTCCCATTTGTTTTGTTTTTAACTGATTTAATGACAAACAGATCCATTATACTGCCAACTGCTGCTCCAGTGTCATGCTTCAGAAGTTATAATTTTGCAAATGATATAATTTCAGAAGTCATCTTTGCTTTGAAACATAACCTAGTTTGAATTAGTCAGGGATTTTGCCCATGTTTTGTTGCAAAATAACCTTTTCATTAAGCAGTTATTTTTGTCAGCATAGTAGGATGGGGATATTTAAGCAGTAAGTAATCAAAGGTTATTTTATGGTAACAATGACTTAAAGAGGTCAACCTTTACAAAATTTTGCCAAAAACCTTCAAACCCTTATCTGACCTATTAATTCTCAGTACATTTATAAGAATCATGATTTACAGGGTAGAATTGCAATAACCAATCTTTAATATATCTACTGACTAAAAGTTTCATATCTGAATACGAATTCATTAAAATCATTCTGATGAAGATAAAGAAAATAATTATTTCTAAATTGTACATTTTTTTGAACTAGGAAACTTCACAATGTTTTAAAATACTACACAGAAATAGAAAAGTAGTGATGGAGACCATCCAGAGGTTGCCCATACATACACCGTTCTCCTTAACCATACAAATGCTATTCCTAACAGATTTCTGTCTAAACTATTCCTAAAGATCTCCATCAGTGAAGAATCCCCATGTTCCCTAGAAAAACCATTCCAATGCCTAAGCAACCTTACTGTTAGAGAGTTTTTCCTAACATTTACCCTGAATCTTCCTTGCTATGCATTGTCTGTTTTATTTGGTATTATTCCCCTCCTTTTTTCAGTGTCTTACGCATATGAAGGCTGCTGTTATGCCTCCCCTCAGCCCACTGCTTTCTCAAAGAAACAAATCCAATTCACTCCATCTTTCTGCTTAGGTTAGATTTGCTTAGAATTCTGACTATTTTCATTGTACTACTTTGACTCTTTCCAACTGGTCAACATCCTTCTTGATGTGTGATGTCCCTAAATGGAACATTGGACTTTATGGAACTTCATCCTTTGTTTTCTATATCTTTTCTCCAATTTGCCAAGATAATTTTGTTCTCTAATATGCTCAAAGTTCTTCCCCACTGGTGTCAAATCTAAATTAATAAGATGATAACTTTCTATTCTGTCATCCAGCTCCTCAATGACATTATTGAAGTCTGGATCCCAAGACAGTGCTCAGTGAAACTTCATGTTCATGCAGCCTTCCATTTTGATTCTAAATCATTGATGATTAACTTCCAAGAGTAATTTTCTAATGAGTTTTGTATCTACAGTCTACTTATTTTGCCTGCCTCCTCAACATGCTTAATGAAAATGCAAGAGAATGCTAAAGGTCTTTTTAGCATCAATGTATGAAGTCTGGTTTTCTCTTGCCCAGCCTGTCTCATATTGAAGGAAACTAGATACAATTACTTCATGAAATGTTCCTACTGACTGTTACTCTTCTCTACTACCTTTTGGCTGATTACATATTTATTATGTTTTCCAGTATTCTTCTGGGATCTGACTGGTATCTAATTCCCTGGATTTTCCCTTTTTAAAATAGGTGCTACATTTGACCTTTTCTAGTCTTTCAGTTCATCATCCATTCTTCACGAGTTGTCAAAAATAACCTGTATTAGCTGAGCTTGCTACAGTCAATTTTAAGAACTCATGGATTAGTCAACCTGTCCTCACTGATCTGAAAATATTTAAGTCATTAAGAATGTTTTACCCTGTTCTTTCCATATTTTTGACTGAGATCTTACCCTGATCTCATTAATAATGTTAGCCACCTGGTCATACCTCAGTAGTGGATCAAGAGTTTCCTGGTTTTCCTTTTAATGAACATGCTCGCAGAGTGACCTATTGTTAACCTGATGTCTCTTGATAGTTGCAACTTGTTTAGTATCTTGTCTGTTTTGATTTATCCACATGCTCATTTCATATTTTTTTAGCAATGGAATTAAGTTTCTACTTTCTGGATCTTTAAAAATGGTTTTAATGTTTTACATTGCTCAAAACAGAGTATTTTTATCCTGTTTGTTTTACCTATAATGAATTACATGAATTGTTGACTTAAGGCCTTTTAAAATAAGGTTTTTCACCAATAGTGTCTGTTTTTCATTCCTGATTAATTTATTTTTCATGTCCTATATTGTTCTCTGTGAAATCACAGTTGGGCCAGTAACTACTTATTTTGCATTTTTTTATTTACTAACCATTCTTACATGAACTTTTTTATATTTATCTTTTAAATTAATGAAAAATACTGAATTTCCAAGTTTTTGGTTGTTATTTTCTGAATTTTTTTTATGATTTTATGGATACTCATCATTAACAAAAGATGGTTACAATGTTCTCATGAAGAGAACTTATGTTGACGTAAATATGCTCATGACTAGAAACCCCTAAATGTGAAAAGGTAAATTTGTGTTGCTCTGTTAGCCAATATGTAAGCTGTTTGGCTTCAGTAAAAGTTCAATTAATGCCACTAATCAATTGACTAAAAATATTTTATTTTTATACAGCTTATTACAAACCCATGGCCTTGCATTACACTCCTTCACAGCTTGTTTCTCAGGGATCTGCAGTTGCTGTCCTTGAACTGCACACAACTAAAATCACCATCATGTTTCTGGAGAACTACCAAAACTCCAAGCAACTTTATAAAATGATAAGACTTATCTGTAATCAGGCAAAGATAGATTTTGCAGTAAACAGTTTTGGCAACATGTGCAGTTCTATGAATTGAGATATGCAAAAGAGCATCATGTGAACATAAATGGCATAGCATCTGCTTAAATAAGATTTCAGAAAAAAATCTGATACTTGGTAGAAGATGGCATAGCTTTGAGAGCTTAAGATAAAGCAAGGCTTTTTATTATTATTTATTTATTTTATTTATTACTGTTACTATTCATTCACACGTCTCCTCCAGTGGAGAAAACCTACTTAGTTTCTTTAGAAATCTCTCTTATTTATATCTGATGAAGATACCAAAAGCTAATTAGGAATGGATGTTCTGAGGAATTTTATGTCCTGAGGAAGAGCACAATCATACTATTTTCTGATCATTTACATACATTTTCTGCTCCTACTTTAAAAGAAATGGGAATGCACCTTCATAACTATTCCACAGTGAAAAGAAAAGATGTTTTCACAGAGGCCTTGCATTTCTTCCCTAGAGGAACCTCAGTCTTTCTCCATTAGGATCCTTTAACAGTAGTTAGCATGCCTACGTCTATTTGCTGTAGAAAGAGACATTTAAGAAGAAACAAGGAGCAAATTCTGTCTATCTTCTTGTAGCCTGTAAAGTTCAATGCTTTTCTCCTGTCTTCCTCTTTTGGATAGTTGGTAATGAAATTTAATAATATTCTTTTCTTCTAAACAGAATTATGAAAAAATGTGTGTGTTTTTCCCCCCATTCATCCAGTTAAAGTAAATTCCAACTCTGCCATATTCACCGATACTGACATTTCAAAGAGGAATTATGGATATAACCTATTTGGAAGACTTTGATAACATTATATATCTATGCTTTTTAGAGTTTATTACTTTCTGTTTTCCTGATTGTTTATCATGGAACTTCTTTGAAAGTAATTTTCTTTCTGTATGGAAAGAAAGAATGAAACTAAGATGGCTTTCATAAGGAAGATGTTTGGAAAATATGCCTAAAATAGTACTTTTTATCTTAGAGAATATTTCAACTGTGGCATAAGCTTCTTGTGCAGTTTCAGGTACAGAAGGTGAAATAACCATTTTTTCTTCTCCCATACTGAACAGTAGCCATTATATGAACAACAAAGAAATAACTAACTTGTATATCTGAACTAAGACATACACATTAGGAGAAATTTTTTTTGTACAGAAAGTAGCAGACACTATTGGCAACATCAGAATTTAAAGCTTGTTTGTTGCAATAAAGTGCATTTTTATAACTGAACAAATTGTCAGTGGGTTTGAAATATTTTTCTGAATCTTCATGCATAGTAACATCAGAAGTTTATCATTTAGAATCAGAAGAATGCCATGGAGATATTAAAATTGATACAAATATTTCTGCTGGGAATTTAGGGCTGAGCTCACTAGAAATACTTGCAATCACAGAAAAGGTGTTACTGTCTGCTATATTAGATGAAGCTTTAAATAATTATTAAAATTATCAATTAATAGTATTAGTCTCAAGACTGAAATGTTCTGAGATGGAACTTCAGATTGCATAACATCAGACTAAAACTTTTATACTATAAGCAAACAGTAAATGCAGTAAATATTTCCTTGGCTAAAATAAGAGCATAATTATTCCTTTTCTCTAAGTCTATATTCTAAGGAGCCTGCTTTCCACCTAACCTAACGTTTGCAACTAATACTGTTGCATACTGGAATAGAGTAGCTGTTTGAGCCGCAGTTTAGCTTTCTAAGGGTTTGTGTCACACAATTAATTGTCTTCTGGTGGTGAAAGCTTTTCCTAAAACTGGATATTTACATGATCTTTCTCCCATCTGAGTTCTTTTGTGTCTCATAAACTGGGGTCTAGTCATTCTCTTAGTCAAGATTTTTTAATCATCTTTTCATTTCACCTGATTTTTGTTAAACCTTTGGGAATCTGACTGAAGACTCCCTCTTCTCTGTCAAATTTGATTTAAATTGGTGAATGCCCTCAAAAATTCTCTCTCATGAGCACACACTTTCTCTGTCACACACACACATATTCACACAGGAAAGCAAGTTAAAAAGGTCATATATTCTAAGAATAAAATAATGATGACTTTTATTCCCAAAGACATTCTGGATCACTCAAATTCTATCTGACAAAACATAGATGCACCAAGCTTATACAATTATCTACAAAGTAAGCAAGTTTCTCAAGGCAGGATTGTGCTTTTGACCTGTTTTTGTACTGTCTAGCAGAAAAATGCCCAGACAAGAGCAGGGTCTCTGAATGGCACTGCACTGCAAATAATAACAGGATGCATCTTCCTATCCTCATCATGTTTCTAATCCCATCCATGCAAATGTTGAAGAATGGGCAATAATAAAAAAACAGATATATAAAATCTTATTAAAAAAAGATAAAGTGCATTTGATTAGTATGAAATGTTTTCTTTAATCTCAACGAGTCAAGATTTCTATTTGAAATTTATAATAAAATGAAGAGATAACAACATCTGTGTAGAACAAAACTGACATTTGGATGTTACTGAGAGACAACCGTCAGGTATTATCCACATTCACCAGTCTTACAATCACTTCCTAAAAATGTATCCTTCAGCCAAAAATGGAAGCTTTAGCACAAAAAAAATGCACATGTAGCATTTTTCCATTTTAAATTGTTTAATAAAAATGGAAAAGCAATGTATTCCGTATTTTTCCTGAACTAACTAAAGTATCCTCAGATAGTTAATTCAGAGTTCTCTGGCTCAACAGCAAAGAAAATTCTTCTTCTCGTGCATGCAAATGTTATGAATGGACTAAATGTTATAGATTGGCTTTTCAATGCTGTGTGCATATATAAAAATCTAGTCACTGTTTTTATCTTCAACTTGACATACCAATGCTATCAAGTTTATCAGATAGTGGTTATTATTAGTAGCAAACCGCTCAATCAAGTGTCAAAATCTGCCCTTTTCACTTACTGCAATGTATAGGACAAGGCTAGCAGATGAGTCAGATCACTCTGATGAAGAATATTTTATACCAAGTTCAGAATGACAGTTGCAGAAAATGATCTATTACTACATTATATGAATCAATGATCATGTTAATCATGACTGGAACTTTCCACCAACTATTCCTGAGTGAGAGTCAAAGGAACATGAACAATACAGCTATTATTTCATTCAGTAAGATTATTCCAATCACAAGATTAACAATTTGTTCACAGACGAAAAAACAAACAAAAATTTGACTTAGCATCTGAAATTTAAACCAGACATTAAATTAAAACTGTAGAAATCTTATTTGATACTTATGAATGTATTTTCTAACTCAGTGGAAGTTATTGAGTGCTTAACCATTTTATAGCTATTAACTTTCCCATCAAAATAGATGTTTCAAAGCAAAAAAACTTTTAAAACAGCAACTTAATATACAGTTACTTAATAAATACATTAGTTCTCAAGAAGAGTAGGATATATTCAGTCAAATATGTCCTAATTTGAGAGACAACCTCAAAAGGTAGTGTATAGAATCAAATGTTTTGTAGCTATTATTAGACAGTGAGCAACACTCTAATGAAATAACAAATGCCTTCTGTTTCTTGTAGAAAGAGTGACCCAGTTTCTTCTTTCTAACACAGAGGGAATGGTCAGCATAGACCTTCCAGGGCTACTATCCCAAAAGAAGATCTTCTCTTCTATGGGCTTAGCTCTGATTCTCCTCAAGCAGTTATCAATTCCACCCAGTACCCACAGAGTGGGAAACAAATAAAGCTAACCAAGTTAAACACCTGATCTTCAGCTTCCACTGAACACAGTAACAGCTTCCGATAAACTGCAGTAAGCTCTGGTTTGCTTTCCTCAGCTTAGTTGCAAATTTTGCCTCTACTTATGTTCAGTGAAGCTCAGCAGAAAAGCAACATCACAACTTGGAGCAGTCCTCAATAGCTGAAGTGTACCAATACTATGAACTTAAAAAACCTCCACTCATCTCTGACTTCTTACGACATGATTTAGAAAGGGTGATCAGGTACCTATGAAGATCTTGCATTTCATCAGAAGTGCTTCTTCTATAAGTAAATCAAGGGGACATGTGAGTCTTAACCTCTCTCTTGTTTTTTGGTTTGCTTGTTTTTTTTAAATCAGTGAATGAAACAACTTGGAAGGGAATATATATTGAGCAGACAAGCAGAATGGCAGATAGGAACCCTAAGGAAAATAAAGTAAAAAAAATGGTCTGCAATGACCAACAGAGAGTTGGAGAACAGAAGATATACAAGTACAAGGAAAAAGACAAATAAATGATAGGGAAAAGAAATGAGAATACATGGGAGAGGACAAAGGAGACTGCTGTGGAAATAAAGAAATTAAGACACAGAAAGAAAAAATAAATATATGAAAAATTAAACTTTTACAGTACTAAGTGTATGTTTCTTTTTTGCATAATAGTCTCAGAATATTACTTTGATTTTGTTTATTTAAACACTCATCAAAATATAACAGGAAGTGCTCCTAAAAAAGCAATTACAGCCACAGAAAACCCCTTCCATGGAAAAAAAGATGGGCTTTGTAGGTATGCCTGACTCAACTGGTTGAGGAACTCATATTGCTTAGAAAAAATATTTGGTCTACAAAGCGTTACTGAAACCAGGAAGAACCCAGCTTGAGTTCCAGCTTTCAGTCTGCATTACCAGTGCAAGCTGATTAGATAATTTCCATCTACTACAACAAGAAAAATGCCATGGATTCACTGAGGCATAATAAAATTGAAACAGCACGAAAAATAATCTACAAAACTGCTTGTCAAAGGTGTGGGCAGGCTACCAAGAAGGAATATTGAAACATTGCCCGGGCATGCAGAAATGATTTTAGGAAAGCCAAAGCTCAACAAGAATTGAAACTGGCAAGGGACATCACGAGCCACAAGTAGTACTTCTATCGCTACATTGGCCATATTTTAAACAAGGAAAATGAGGGCCTGAATGGGACAGGTGGTTTAGTGATAGCGGACACAGATAAGGCTGACATACCCAATGCCTTCCTTGTGTCAGTCTTCGTCAACAAGGGGTCCCAGGCCTTTGTGCCTGCAGGCGTGGTTCAAGGAGGAAAGTAACTACCAGCAGTGGAAGAGGATCAAATCAGAGATTACTTAAGAGAATTGACACATACAGGCTAATGGGACTAAATGGGATGCATCTGAAGGTGTTGAGACTGCTGGCTGATGTCACTGCAAGGCCCCTCCCAAAGATATCAGTCTTTGTCAGGCCATGGAAATCAGGGGAGTTCCCAATGACTAGAGAAAGACAAATGTTTCACCCATTTTCAAAAAGGGCAAAGACAATCCAAGGAACTACAGCTTGGTCAGCCTTACTTTCATCCCTGGGAAAACCATGGTGCAAGAACTCTTGAGAGGCATTTCTGGGCACATGATGAAGAAGGTAGTAGCCAGAAAGGATTTACCATGGATAAACTATGCTTGACCAACCTGATTTCTTTCCACAATGAAATGACTAGATCTGCAGATGAGGGGAGAGCAGTGGATGTTGTCTAATTCAACTTTAGTAAGGCTTTCAGCATCGCTTACTAAAGCATCCTTGTACCCAAGTCAGCACTTAGCAGTCTGGATGGATGGGCTGCTAGGTGAATAACTGACTGGACTACCTGACTCAAAGGATAGTCGTTAATGTGTCATACTCTACCCGGGGCCAGTTACAGGTGGAGTTTCTCAGGGTTCTCTCTGGGGCTCTATCCTGTTTAATACCAATGAGTTAGAGGAGCCTCACCTCACCTCACCTCCAGCCTAACCTCCATCCCTGGGAAGATGATGGAGCACCTTACCCTGGATACCATTTCCAGACATGCGAAGGACAAGAAGGTGATTGGGAGTAGTCAGAATGGATTTACAAAGGGGAAATCATGCTTAACCAATATGATAGCCTCCTACTATGAGATGAATGGTTTGGTGGATGAGTGTAGAGCAGTGAATGTTGTTTATTTTGACTTTAGCAAGGGTTTTGACACTGTCTCCTATAACATCCTCATAGATGAGGCTGATGAAGTATGGGCTAGATAAGTGGACAGTGAGGCAGACTGAAAACTGGCTGAACTCCTGGGCTCAGAGGTTTGTGATCAGCAGCACAAAGTCCAGTTGGAGGCCATTCACTAGTGGTGTCCCCCATGGGTTGATACTGAGGCCAATACTGTTTAACATCTTCATTAAAGACCTGGATGATGGGACTGAATGCACCCTCAGCAAGTTTGTAAGTGATACAAAACTGGGAGGAGCAGCTGATACACCAGATGGTTGCACTGCCATTCAGATGGACTTTGACAAGCTGGAGACATGGGCCAACAGCAATCTCATGAAGTCCAACAAAGGGAAATGCCAAGTCCTGCACCTGGGGAGGAATAACTCCATGTATCAGTCTAGGCTGGGGGCTGACCAGCTGGAGAGCAGCTTTGTAGAGAAGGACCTGGGGGGTCCTGGTGGACAAGTTGAACACGAGCCATCAACGTGCTCTCATGGCAAAGGCAGCCAACAGCACATTGGGCTGCACTATGAAGAGTGCTGCCAACAGGTTGAGGGAGTTGATCCTTTCCCTCTACTCAGCCCCAGTGAGGCCACATCTGAAGTGCTGTGTCCAGTTTTGGGCTCCCCATACAAGACAGACATTGACCTATTGGAGCAAGTCCAGGAAGGCCAAAAAGATGATTAAGTGACTGGAGACATCTGAGGAGAGGCTGAGAGAGCTGGGACTGTTTAGCCTGGAAAAGAGAAGGTTCAGGGGGGAATCTTATCAATGTTTATAAATATCTGATGGGAGGGAGAAAAGAAGACAGAGCCAGACTCTTCTCAGTGGTGCCTAGTGACGGGACAAAAGGTAATGGGCACAAACTGAAACACAAGAAATTGCATCTGAACTTCTTCACTGCGAGGGTGGAACACTGGAACAGATTGACCAGAAAATATTGGATATCCTTGGAGATATTCAAAACCTGACTGGACATAGTCCTGGGCAACCTGCTCCAGCTGATCCTGCTTGAGCAGAATTACTGGTCTATGATTCTGTGAGAGGGAATTCACCTTCATCAAACTTGTAGATGACACCAGTTTGGAGGCTCAATCAATACGCTTGAGGGCAGAGCTGCCATTTAGAAGGACCTAGACAGACTAGAAGAATGGGCTAACAGGAACATGATGAAATTCAACAAGGACAAATATAATGTCCTTAATCTGGGAAGAAAGAATCCTCTGCAATAGTACAGGCTAGGGACTGACTGGCTGGTGGGCAGCTCTGCCAGAAAGGACCTGGGGGTCCTGTAAGCCACTAGGCTAAACACGAGACAGCAGTGGGCCCTGACAGTGACGAAAGTTAACAGCACACTGGGCAGAATCCACGGCAGAATAGCCAGTAAACTGGGGGAATTAGTTATTACTCTTTACTTGGCACTTGTTAGACCACATCTATGTCCAGTTTTGGGCCTCTCAATACAAGAAAGATGTTGAGTAACTGGAGCAAGTCCAGCAGAAGGCTGGAGGTCATGACCTGTGAGGAGACAATTAGGGAACTGGGCTTCTTCAACCTGGAGAAAAGAAGACTTAGAGAGGACCTAGTAGTAGTCTTCCAGTATTTACTAGGGGATTATTAAGGAGAGAGACAAGTTCTTTATGGAGATGGGTCATGGGAAGAAAAGAGACAGTGGTCATAAATTGAAACAGAAATGGTTCTGATTGGATAAAAGGAGGGGAAAAAAAAATTCACTGTAAGGACAGTCAAGAAGTGGAACAAGCTGCCCACAGAAGCTGTGGATCTCTGTCCTTAAAGGCTTTCAAGACTCAACTAGAAAAATTCCTGAGCAACCTGGTCTGAAATCAATTTTGACCTTGCTTTGAGCAGAAGGCTGGACTAGATGCCTGAGCTCCATTTTCATCTGAAAAATTCCATGATTCTTTGATAGTAAAAGTGTACGTTTAGAGGCCTAATTGTAGAAGCTGATCACAGAACAAAAGGAACGTAACATTTTCGCTTGAGAGAACATAAATATATATAGCTTTAACTGAAATAGCATGGATAATGGCAGCAATAGACACATGACGGCACAGATTAATAACAAGACCACATGCCCACCAAACACGCTGAGCATCCACAATGTTTGCCAACCTATTTTAGTGCACCATGAATATTGTTACCAATGATATCCAGCTGAGGGCAAAGTCAAGTGTAACTATCCAGTATTTCAATCTTTATCAGTAGATGTACGCTTAGAAGTTTTTTCCTTCTGTGACATCTATGAATTAGAGGATTCTTACATTTAAACTTTCTGCTATACAACACTCAAACATAGACACACCAAGTGCAAAAAAGTATGACTGATACTCCTGAAAATACATGCAAGTGTATTTCCTGTAATTCAGTTTCCAAGAGAAATATCCTATGCTGAACAAACAGCTTGCTAACAAACACAATTTCTATTTTTTTCTTTACAGTCCACATTTATATTCCTTTAATTAATTAAGCAAAATGATTTTTGAACATTTAGCTAAACCTAAAAGTTCAGTCTGACTTCCTAATAATGGCCATTCATATGTCTTAGTGGGCATTAAGATTTACTGCAGTTTCTATCGGCTCATCTACTCTATGAAATTTGCATTTTGTTTGAAGCAATCCACATGTAAGTTTTGGACCAGTCTACTGTAGCACGGACTGAGAATGACTGATCTGGAAGTAATGTGCTACCATTGAGCAATATGCAATGTAAATTTATGGTGCTTATAATGGTTTCTTATATTATCACATCCTTAGTATTTAAAGATCTGAATCAAAAAGAAAAAATTTATATATGCTTACAGTCAATATCATACATTTGTTTTCTTTAAAATGTCCATTTGTATAGTCAGATGAGTATTTGAAAAAACACAGTAACTTACAGAACCACAGTAAGTAACTTAAAATTAAATACTTAAATGACACATACCTTCTTCAATGGGTTCATACTTTGAAATAATTTCTAAGGCAGTTGTTTCATCAGCTTCTGTTTCCAATTGTTCTTTTTTGAGAAATGTGATGAGCTCGGTGTCAGCTAGAATTTTGTGGTTCGGAGAATAAGTGCAGAAAAGTTCGTGAAATTCAGGTCTGTGTACAATAGTTCGATAAATTGCCCTGAAGTCTTCTATGTTAATAGTTGGTACCTTCCGTTTGTCAACTGTTTTCTGAAAAAAAACTCCAAACAGTCAGTAAAAGGTCTGCACAGATTCAAAGACAGATGAACAACAGTCCATTAAAGCTTATCATAAGAGCTAAAGAGCTTCTATATGCAACTTTTAAAATTTGTCCTTATGGTTAAAAATATTTTATATAAATTAAATGAATTCTGTGACATAACTAGCATCTAAGCAAATACAGTAAATTTATATATAATGCATAGACAGTATTAAAACATGCTATATAATATAGCCCCGAAAAATAATTCAGTATAATAAAATCCACAGCATAAGAATTATGTCAGTCCAACAGAAACTTAAACCATATTGTAAATACTTTCAGTTAAATTTATGTACAATATACAGTAAACATCAATATCAAAAATGAAATAAGGATGACCAAATTATCATGAGATCCAAGTCCTTCAGTATGTCAAATAAGAAGAACTATCTGAAGTCTGGAGAAAAGATACTTTATAATAACCTATGATATTACATTCCATTCTTAACAGACCAGAATGTTTAACTCATACTAATTATTCGCACATTCAGAATTCTTAAAACGTAAGCTTGTTTTCATAAATACAGCTTACAAAGTGTTAGCATATTGATTGATTTCAGTGTTTAAGTATAAAAGCTACTAGAAAAATCAAAAGGGTGAAAGAGGCTGAGTAGAATACAGTTTGTTACTGTTTCTGGCATGTACATTTTTCCGCAGGCTTGACAGTGTTATTTATCCATTAAAATTTTCTACACAAAATATGTATTTGTGCATACAAAATGTAGATGTTTCTAACAGTGTAGCTTGTGTTGTTCTTAAAAATTGCCAAATTAAGACAAACTTTGGGAATTTACTCACAAAATTATGTGCAAAGATCCTAAATAAATGCCAATCCATTGCCCCACCAATTATCCCTGTAGGCTGAGCAAAATTCATTATCATTGTCTCTTTAGACTGAGACTACCAAGAAGGATAGGCTTTAGCACCTAATAACATGGCACTTACTGTGGTAAACAGCTTTCCCCCGCCCTGAATTTCCATAAACACCTTACTTGGGCTCTGGCTACTGTTTGGTGCAGATTTTTGTTTACTACTAGACTAACTGCTTTTGAGAGGCACCACAAAGACTAAAGGCCTAATGCTACATTATCAGATTCTTCCCATGCAATACGGTTCCCAGTAACAGACGYCTGAAAGGGTACAACTATAAAAGCAAAAATATATTAGATCACCAAAACAAGAACAAATGCAAGTTCCATGGGGAGTTCTAATCAAATAATTTTACAAATCAGTATTTAAGTTTTTTCTTGGAGTTTGTTTAAGAGAAATTTAATGATCATTTTTAACTAAAATCATCAGCAAGAAATAATTTAATACAAACACTAATAATACATTTTCATTACTGCTTGAGAAATCCCAAGTCTAAGGTTGATCTCTTCAATCTATTTTTAATGTCTTTAACAATCTGCAAATTTACTCATATCTGTAAAACAGAAAAAGAAATATCAACACATTTTGGAACTAAGGTAGTCTATCAGGACTCAGGAGACCTTTACTTAGTTATTGGCACAAAAATGAAGTTGGGCAAAAAATTAAATTTTCTATCTATCTCAGTTGCTCATTATTGAAATGCAGACAATAACACTATCCAGGAGTGATTTGAAATTAGTGTTACAGGGATCACACAAATATAAAAAAGGCTGTTAAAAGTTTTTGTTGGAAGATCTGTATTATTCTTATTTTTACAAATGCACATCAACTCTTTGCTATTCAGAAAAAAAAGTATCTTGAAAAGACTTTGCCATTGAGATAAAGTATATGAAAACACACTATTCCTTAAAAAATTTAATTTTCCTAAATCGGATATTTTCCAAAGGAGCATTACAGAAAAAGAAATTAAAATAGAATAAACAAAACAAAAAAAGGGTTCTTTAAAAACTATGTTTATGGATTTTTAATCATCTATAACCCTTCGATTAACTAGATATCCTTTCAAATTGCTTATCATTTTTACATACTATTATACTGATGAACAATTTCAAACCAAAAACAATCAAATACTCAAATCTCCCTCAAAAAGCAAAGAATGGTTAGCAGCACTGTTAAGAATAACTAGATCATACTGTTAAGTATATTGTATTGTTCAATTTAATTAGATCAGATTTGTTCTATGCAGGTCAGTTCCTCAAATAATTATTCTCTTCTATACCCACAATCATTCATCTAAAATTTCTCTCTGAAAGCAAAGTCAGCAGAAAATACAGAAAACAACGATAAAGAGTTTCAGGTTCTCAAGGCTGGCAATTCTCTCTGTGCAGTGCAAGACGCTGAAAAAAAATCACAGACAGCAGCCCCCACATTTAGAAAGCACTGAGCTCACACAACTGTTTTTACTTTGGCAGGACAAGGCAGAGAACAAGGAGAGAGGAACAAGACAGAATGGGGAAATACTAATGTCTTCCTCTACGGCCTGCCTACCAGCATGACATAATCTAAGAGTTTCTGACTGTCCATAGCTTAATCTCCTCTACTAAACCTGGACAAGATTAGCTAACTGATTAAAAATTCTCAAGGAAAGTGAGGCCTTGTTACAAAAAGGTTGGGAATCAAGGCCTGCATATTTTCCATCATCCTACACTATTCTGGTATGGTAAAGAGATGGTGTTAATGCAGCCATTCAGTTACCCGTTTTACACAGAAATAAAAGATCTGGATGAGGCACATTATTGGCTAATTTTTCACGACCTACCAGAATGAAATTCTCTTCTAAAAACCTTAAATTAAGAAAACTGCAACTATAAAGCCCTTGCACACTGGCCTTCTAAATGTATGTAATTGATTAATCTATATATTCCTCACCTTAAAAACATGTTTTACATGAATGTAATCAAAAGTGATTTGGAGTTTATCGAGCAGTTTCATCGTACTGTTTAAATCGATCTTCCCGTTTCTGAACTCATTCTGAATGATGGACAAAAACCACGTGCAAGAGAGATCAGGTTAAGGAAACTTCTGACCCATTTCGGTGCCTTTTAAAATGGGGTGCGGGGGGAGGGGGGATTTCTTTTAAAAAAAATAAAAAGTTTGTAGGTTTTCCCCTTCTCATACGCTTGAACCTCCCTGTCTTCTGATTTCCGATAATACAGCAGGCTCTGGGGCATGCAGGAAAACATTTTTGCCCCACGCCCGGAGACTCCAAGGGCAAAGGTGGCAAAACGGGGAAAGATGAAGGGTGCAAAGGGAAAACGAGGGCAGCCAGGGATGAAGAAGGGCATGCAAAGGAAGGAGGGAAATACAGAGGGCTGGCCGGGGAGGCCGAGCATGGATAGAGGAGCTGCGGGGGCAGCGGCCCACAAGGAGCAGCGAGGAGGTGAGGGGGCGGCAGCGCCCGGCCCTGTGCCCCCCCGGCCGGGCCCTTCAGGCAACCGTGCCCCTTCCCCGGCGGGGTGGCCGCAGGCCTCGAGGCAGGCAGGCACATGGCCCTGGTGGTGTTGGGTGAAGGCAAGCCAAGGAGGAGGATATTTGTTCTCTTCCATGGCGGCTCCGCATCACCTGCTCTGGTCCCCTCACTGCGGTGGCATCGGCAGCGCACAGCAGGACATCACCTCGGCTTGCTCTGGTTCCCCGCGGGCGCCCTCCCCTGCCCCCTTGGCCCAGCGCCCACCCCCCGCCCCAGCCCCCGCCTCCCTGGGCGCTGGCCCCCCAGGGCTCTGCTCCACGCTGCCGCCGCTGTGAGATCACAAACGACCGCCATCTCGCGCTGCCTGGCTGCCATCTCGTGTTGCCTGGCCTCCATCTCGTGCTGCCTGGCCACCATCTTGTGCTGCCCAGCTGCCATCTTGCACTACCCGGGCGCCATCTCACGCTGCCTTCGTGGCCACGAGGAGCCCTGCCCCCGTCTCCCCACCCTTCGGGCAGTCCTGGCATGCACCTGGGGCAAGGGCCGCCACTGCTGCAGAAGGCGCCGCTGGTTTGCAGCCTGCTGCTTCAGGCCCCTCCCGGCGAGTTCGCCCAGGTCGTCCGGGACCTCCAGGCACTGGTGCGTGACAAGGAGCTGCTGAGGCACGAGGCCGCCCGTGCGGGGGCCCAGCGCAGCAAGAGCCACTTCCCCCCAGTCCGAATAAACAAGCATACTGTGCTGGTGACCCGCTACAATGATTTAGGTGGAAACTGCTTTTTTGACCCGCAGGACAAGCTGTCTTTTGCGTTTGACCACCTGAGCAGGGTGGCCGGCAAGTACCGGCTCCATGACGTGCTGCTGGATGAGGGGGAGCTGTGGAAAGGGGCCCTCCACAAGGACCTGGAGGCGTACGTGAGCCGCCACTTCCCCGCAGGCAACTGCTGCGTCTTCCAAAAAAACGCGAGGAAGACGCAGATCTTCATGGCCTGCATCGAGGCCCACCACTACCAGCCTTCGGGATGCTGGAATGGCCTCTGGAAGTCCGACTGGACTTTTGCCCTGACTCCAGTGACCGCTCGGGTCACGGGGATCTTTCTTCTCCAGACACACTACTTCAACGGTGCCAACATCCACGTAACGGTCAGTAAGTCTGCGAGTGAACCGCTCAACGTGACAGACCCAAGTCAGCTTGCCATAGATTTTGTGAAATTCGTGAAAGCTGAGGACACCAAGCTGCATATTGCCATCCTGGAAAACATGCAGACCTTGTCGGAGGATATATGGGGGAAAAATCTGCGGAGGAAACTCCCTATCACTCGCACCTTTATAAACTGGAATAGACTGCTGAATGAGCAGCGTCTGTAGATCAGTGTCTCCAGCGCAGAAGTACCTCTATGTCTATTGAAATGCACCATTTGATATGGCGGTCTAAATAAAAAATAAACAGAAGAAGAAGAAGAAGAAACAGGGGAGTCATTTAGTTGATTTATTTCTGGATAACTCAGCAGAGTGCAGAAGCTGCCATCATTGCATCACCACTTCAAAAATAATTCAGGTCTGTAGTGATTGAAAGTCATTTACTGTTCAGATTTTCTTCCTGTATGTTCTTTTCAGCTGTTTCTAGAGGTACCGCTAACGGTCACTGTCAAAGGCTACTGTAGATGAACCAGCAAGGAAACTCTTACGTTCCTTTGTAATTTCTTCAATCTTATATATACTTATTTAATTTCGTACTATCATCTGTAGTGTTTGTTCTAAGGAAACTGGTAAGATAGGTTGGCAAAGATACTGAGGTACTATTACTAGGTTTTTTAATGATCCTGAAACCCCAGAAGTTTGGCCTTCAGGCTTTGCTGAGGCATCTCTGTATATACAAGAGAGATCTCTAATGGAGTCACATGAACGAAGGGAGATCACAGGAGGAATAAATTTATTACAGCTAGTGCAGAAAATATTTGAGAACTAACTAGGGATGTACGTTGGCTGTTGCCTATTTCATTTCAGAATAAAAGAAACAATGCCATTTCCCTTTTCCCACTTTTTGCCTGAATTACAAGTGAATATTACAAATATCAGAAAGATATATGTGATCTATTCACAGTTTCTTAATACGAAACAATAATGTATGTTCATGTATTGTTATTATAGTGGTACCCAAACAACAATTCTGCAAAAGCTGCTATAAAGATATAAAATAAGGATTTCTACCTAGAAGGTTATAGCTCTAAGGAGAAAAAATGGTATGAAGGGCCGAGCTGGCAGGGCAGGATAGGACCAGAGAGGGCATGGGGCACTTTAGCATTGAGCAGAAGTATTAGCGCTAGCTCCTTGTGAGCTAGCACAGGTAGCAGAAGCGGTAATACTACCTCCACAGGTTGTTTTACAATTAGTAGTGGGGCTAACTAGCCTGGGCGCTTACTGGCAACAGCTAGTTTGTTTAGTTTTTGTGTGTAGGCACGATGAGTTTCACAAGCAGGTATTCTAGCCGTACTTTGTGTTTTTCAAACTATGATAGTGTCGCTTTGCTAATATGGTTTATTACTATAAATTAAATGCCTTACCACACTTGCTGTTTTCTCTAAACATATGTTTTGATTTAGAGTTTTATTAGAAACAAAGCTTAATTTGAAGCAGTGCTTTGTAAGTACTAAACTTTCTAAAAATATTGAAATGAGCTTTTAAATGCTATTCTTACTAATGTTATTTTTTAACGTAAACATAACATTTTGCTTTTGTTTGTCACAGCTAATAGTAATTATGCTGTGATCTGGATTCAGCAAGGCCTTTTGTTAATACTCATCAATGTAGGATTATAGCTGCAATGCTCACACTGGCCATGATTGCTTTCATTGTCTTTTTTTCTTAAATGAAGTAGAAGACTACTTGTTTTGGTTATGTTATGGCATACTTGTTTGGTTATATACTTGTCTGGCATTGTTATGGTTTTGGGGATAACCAACAAGGTTATCCAACCTTAGCTTACTCTTCCAAAGCAAAATGAAGATTTTGCTTCTGTATTCATACCTGATTTAGGAGGTTCCTTATTTTATGCACCTGGATATGATAATTAATTACCCAGAAAAAACAATAACAAAAAGGTTTCTAATATAAACCCATCATTCTACATCATCCTATATTGTTGATGATGAAGTTTCATGCTCTGTTTTCTTTAAGAACTTACTCATTTATAAAGCCCTATTGCAGAAGAAGGAATTGTAGTGTTGCCAATATTTGAATGCAACTGCAATAAATGAAATATTGCCATTAATATATACTGAATTTTTTCAGATTTACATTAACTAGACCACATTTTTCATCTGAATTGTTTATCTTTATGGTCACTCAGCACAAGGAGTCTGTTCACTTTGTGCTAATTTGTGTGCAGAAAGGTGTTCGTTCTATAAGGTTTCCTTTCCGCAAGCAGAAAGCAGACTCCTGCCCTCGTGAAAATGTCCCTTGACAGATGTCCATTTGTTAGAGAATCCGCACCATAGACTTGGAGAAGGATGGAGCATGGAGAGCAATCTCTGTACTCCTTTGATCTGCACAGAAAGCTGTATCACCTATGGGTCATTCTCTTTTCACCCCACAGCTGCTACTGAGATCCATCCAATACCAGCCTAGCTTTTTTAGTGCCTGTGCTGCTGCTGGAGACTATTCAATGATCAAGCAGCTGACTTTGCATGGTATTTATTTGAATATGTGATTATTTCTTTATAGAAAAAAATTTTATTAAAAAGTGATACACACCAGGGCTCCTATAATGAGGTAGCTTGTTGTGAGTGTAGTTCGTGTATGCAGTACAGAATGGGTGATGAAGTTTTTGAAATAAATTTAGGTGCTAACAGAAACAAGGACACAGCACTAGAAATTCTGGATTTTGGAAAAAGCACTTTATTTAAACACAAATACTGAACATGAACTAACAGTAAGGCACCATGGAAAAAGACTAAGCAATTAAATGACTTTCAGTATAAATATTCAGTATCCACATTTATTCCACCATATCCGTCTCTTATGAGGTGCAAATACGTGACATTTTACAATATGCTGTTCTGTTAAATTAAATTCTTTCTTCCTTAGAGTGCAGTCTCTATAAGACAAAGGTGTAGCAAGGAGTGAAAGAATAAAAATATTTAATATTGTAGTATCAGATAGTGAACCCATTTTTCTCTCTTCCCTGTCAGTCCTCTTTCAACGAACTTTCCATCTTCCTTGAATTTCCTTTCTCTCTAAGAGAGGGAATCTGTGATATCAGGATCTGCAGGGAGAGCTGCTCAGAGGGACAGAGCAGGGTCAAGGTTCTGATTTGGCTGAAAATGCTTACTCATTCCTTGCAAGGCTTATGAAATGTAGCTTGAAAACATAAAGACAATACAGGCTTTGTTAATTATTTCCATTCTACATTCTCCATGATGGGTTTGATTTTTTTAGTTTTTGAAAAGGTGAAACTTGGGGAGGAATAGCCGTTATTAGAAGAAAGCTAAGTTGCACTGCTCCGTTGAAACTTTACTTAACTTCTACATATTTGGTTTTGTGACTGCATATGTTTGAGATTTAGTAGCAACTTGTTACTCATTTGCCTTTACTGGAATTTTTTGTATAGGGAATACATTCCAACTCAAATTATCTTTATTCCTAAAATCCTCCTCCTTTTTTGTCTACTGCTGTGCAAACTACTCACATTGTTATAGCTTCCTGTGAATCCTTCTTTTCTCATTGGCATTACTGCCACATATTTTAAGAAATGAAGAATAGGCACATGAAACTAAAATGAAAGTTGAAGTTGTCAGATTGTAACTTAAATAGCTTTCCATAGCAGACTGGAGTGTAGCAAACTTGGAACTGGAGCTGTATCTGTGGTTTATTTACAAGCATGACTATGTATTGTTGGAGATTTGCTTTCTGGCTGCAAAAATACATTATCTTCAAGTAGCTTTCTGTAGTATGCTTCCAACTTTGCTTTCCCCTCCCCCTTTTCTTTGGTGGTTACTGAGTGGCCACAGTTATTTACCTCAAAGGAGAAGATCACTCACTTACTCAGTTCAGGAATGTGTTTCAAACATTTACACAATGAGATGCAATTCTCATTGAAAATAAAATTTGAAATGTACTTAAAGTCTCCTTCTCCACCTACATGCTTGCGGCCTCATTGAAATTACAGAGTTGGTACAGATGTACCTGAGCCAAATTGACTCAGATTTTTGATTTCTGAAAATAATTGTGTATTTACCATTAATTGTTGCTGCAAACAAAATTATCATTTTTATTACACCAGTAACATTAGAGCTTAGTTTAGTCTTCGTTATCAGCTTCCAGTTGCACTAAAGTTGGATGAAAATCAACACTTAATATCAGTATTTGAATTGGATAGTTAATGTTCACATTATAAATTTTGCTTCATGTTCTGCTAGTACTGCAGCAGGTGGAAAACCTATCGAAACGAGCAATGGGCAATGTTAGCAAAATGACTTTCAGCTAGCAGAGTTCCAGAAACACCAGATGTAACTGAAACATATTTCATCATTTCATTTTCAAATAGTTATGTTAAATTAAAAGCAACTTTCTTTTTAATCTCAGAATAGATAGACAAAGCTTTAACAGGCACTAAAGACTCAGGCTACCTGCTGGCACCATGCTTGCAGAAGGCAAGGAATGCTTACTTGTAGCATTGATCAGTGGAAGAAATTTGTGTTTTCGCTGTTGCATTCTCCAAAAATGGGTATTAATTCTTTCTCTGACTCATTTATCGAATGAGAAAGACAGTACTGTAAAAGAAATCCGACTTGGATGTTTTCCAGAGTATAGTCTGCATTAAATTCTCCACTGTAGTCCTCACTCCCTGCCATCAAGTTGTGGAGAAGGAAAAACATAGTTATTGAATAATCTTGAAACAGCGGAAATAAAAGTGAAGGAAATGCAATGAATGTGATGCCAAATATATTTCTCTCACTGATTTCAAATAATTAATACATTAATGCTCCAGTTAGCATAAGACTAAATTCAAGGATTTTTTTTTTTTACTTTCTAAAGTCAGAATGGTTTAATACGTTCAACAAATTTGAAGACAGTGGATTCATTACACTCAAAGTGCAAAATATTTTCCAAGTCTGTATCAGTATGCCACAATTACAGAAATAGTGAGTTTTATAATTCATTTTAAATAAAGTTTTGGAGTTATTAGAAAAAGTAGAGTGGTTTCAAAAATTTGCAAGTAACTTATTCAAAGCATGATATCCTGGGATTCTGCACAGTTACAAGAGGTATTTGTTGTAGTAAGACTAAGGAATTGCAGCCATACAAAATTGAGGGAATAAGGGACCTATTAATAAATAAAACAGATGATCCATGTTGTATCAGGTCATTTATGTAGCAGATTATCTTTGAAAGGAACAGGATGCTGGGATCCTAATAATAGGATCGGGGGCGGGGGGGTAATATATAACACATTTGGAAGAAAAGGGAATGTACTCCCTGTTTTTGTCTAAATGCAGGCATAGGTGTTTTGGTCCTGAATCTTTATACATAGTTAAGGGTTTGTATTTCCAACTTGTTTAACTAATGAACATTTCAACACTTGTATATACTACTTCTTGTTTGGTAACATTTATAACTGTGTTATAACTTGTGCTGCTAACAAAAGCAGCTGACAGCCTTTCTAAATGTTCTTTTATAACTGGAAGGCTAAAAATTTAAAGTCTGCATGGCAATAGTCATAGCCATCTTTTCAGAGTATGCTGATTGTGATAAAACATTAGAATTTTAAAAGATAGATTGCAGATCAGAGATGTATGGGGCTCTAACTATGTATTCACCAGAATTGCGTCTGAGACAGATGTCTCTCCTTCTTAGGGGAATGCAAGTCCAGTGTCTAACATGATACTAGAGAAGAACTAGCAACCTGGAACAGGAGGGATGAGAAAAGAGCATAAGTGGAAGGATGCTGAAGAAAAATGTGAATAAGGCAAATTCACAATTGGAGAAAGGAAGAAAAAGAGACCAGTATTATATTTTCACACTCCTGGAATTTGAGGACACTATCCAGGAGAGTAGGACTGAAGTCCCAGATCCACTATCTTTCCTTCCTAAACTTTTGAGCGAGTCACATGGATCTAGATTTGCAGAGAATTTGAATTAGTACCTGGTATGTGTGATCTTTAGTCTTTCTGTGCACAGGCAAGCTAACAGTTCTTCCTGATCTCATAGGAATTCTATAAGAATACATTAAAATTATGAATAAAAAATACAGTTTGGCCTCTAGTATCTAAGATATGGAACACTTTTATGTGACCATGTATGTGTAAAATATCCACAACCCCAAATGAAACTCTTTCATAGTTAATACAGTTTTGTTTTACAAAAAGGGAAAAGCATCAAGAAACAGAAAATATTCTAGCCATAATGAGATTTCAGATTATGAACCTGCAACCTCAAGCATGCTGCTGTGTTCTCATGTATGATATTCTTCTTTACCAGCAAAGCTTCACAAGGTACCCACACAAACCACAGATCAGTGCACCAGCCCTCTCAAGCCTGCAGTTATTTAGGTATGCTCATCTCAGGCCTCACTGGCTGCAGGGAGCTTTGTTTCAGGTAGGTAGAGCCTTCTGGGGCAGACTGGAGGTAAAGCAAGCTTATTCATACAGTGTTTATTCTTAAACACAAGGAATTTAGAGGCCCAGGGAAAACAACAAGCTCTAGAGTGCAGTGCTGCTCATGTAATTTCACTGCTATCTGACCTCTGTGCTTAGGTCAGACAACTTTTCCTGCCTATTTGGCCTGTTCTTTTTTCCACATATTGACTTCTCTTTCATACAAAAGCATGTCTCTCGAACTTTACTTCGAACTTTGCTTCCCTGTGTACTGCCAGTTGCAGAAGAGGTTTAGACTCTAGTGTCACAACCTCTTTTAGTTTCAAATATGGCCAACTGAGGCAAATTTGTAAGTGACAGAAGTGTGGCTGAGACCAAAACAAGAAGCTTCAGCCTTCTTGGCACTGTGGAGAAACCCCTCTGAATGTTTGTCTACCTCACTTGAATCCCTCATGGAGACACAGTAGCCAATCAGACCTTCTAAGAAAAATATCAGGCCTCTTTTTCTCTCAGCTATCCACAGTCATTTTCACAGGAATGGTAACTTTTTTGAAGGGCAAAGATGGCTTCTCTGGTTTTCCCTTTTCTTCCTTCCCTTCTTCTACCTACAACATCCAGAGAGGGAGAGAGATGAAGGGATACAGGACACTGTTCATCTCTCAACCCTGAAAAGACAGGAAATTCCACTTCAGTCATCATCCCTGACTTTTGAAAGGAATGGGGGATTTTTTCAGACCTCTTCTTGTCTGCAAGAGGGAGAAGTGACCTTCACAGCATCCCATGTTAAAGGAAAGGAGTAAAGAATATCAGGAAGTCAGAAGGAATGAATAAGAAGAGGTAGGAATGATGTAACCCCCCTGTTGGGACTGGAGAGCTGGGAGAAATTTATCTGTCCAATAGGGATAAAGAGTTTTACAAGTGGAGGACAGAATGAACTGCTGTCCAAAGGCTGGGTTGATGCAAGATTCAGAGCTCCTGCATCATTCAGAGGGGCAAAATCTCCTTTCTCCACAAGCTGGTGAGAAGTGAGAGCCCTAATTATTACAGAAAAATATTTGCAATGAGTAAATAACAAGCCCTAACTCTGAATTATTTTAGTTATCTAATTATTTCTGATCCTTTGAGGTGGGAAGTGTTGGTGTTCTCTACAGAAAATCGTTAGAAGTCAAAACTTATGATTCTAGGGGCACATCATTAAAAGTTGATTACTGCTGAGGGTTTTCCTACAACTTCTGAGACATAATCTGTCCACTGAGGAGTAAGACTTTAATTCCAAATGTATGGTGCAGGCCATACTAAGGCCTATATTCAAAAAGAAGAAGGAAATATGAATTAGTGTTCACTGTCATGAGTGTTCATGACTGAAAATTGTCACAGTGGTGCATTCTGACATCAGTCCTCCGATGATTCTGTCTGGGGTTATGTGGGCTGTTCTTTTCCTATGGTTCATTTTTTGCCTGCAGGCCCGCATTACTTTCCCATGAAAGTCAATGTGTAGTTTGGAGTCCTGGAGACAGAAGGTTGGGACAGGGCTGGGTAATGTACCCAGATCTGGAATTTACTGACTGAAAGAGTTTGAGGTCTTCAAAGGGTTAAGAAAAAAAAAAATCAGCCTTCAAGGCTGTGCATCAGCCGCTTCTCTTTGAGTAGGGAGTTGACAGCTAAGCCTCCTAGAGAGGGGTTTTCGTAGAATATGCTGGGTTACAAGAAAAGCCTTTGGTTTCAGGTAAAAATACTTTCTGTCTGGAATGAGATAGTCAAAAGGAAGGTGGAGGTGTATGAATTAGTAGAGATTTGTAGTTTAGTTTACCTGGGACTGAAGATGCAGTTAGGAGAACGTCCTCTGAGAAGCTCCCCCCTCAGAAGTCAGACTCATAGAATCAGAAATAGAAACTCTTGTATATGTCTAACTGCTGCATTGTCCGGTGTGTATCATGAAGTCATTAGGACTCCATTGACCTCAAAGGGAGTGCCATAGATAACTTACATTTATAAACAGCTATATTTCAAGTCATAAAGTTTCCTTTTACTATCTTTCTTGCTTTATAGTATTCAGTAGGTTCTTGTTCCTAACTTATTTGAGCTAATTAGTAAATATATTCTACAAATCCCTGTGATTGTGGAATTACTCATATCTAAAGAAAACATTTTTGCCAGTTCACTGTAGATAATATTAATTTTGCTTAAGAACTTTATTTCATACAAGACTTCACTTTGCAACTTACTTTTAATTATATTCTCATTAGAGACAGATATGAGAAGCACCACTTGTTTCAAGTATTTATTATTCATACCTGTATTGTTAATGAATTAATGCCTGAAGTGCATCTGCACTAAAAAGTCACCTTCTTGTTCATCAGTTTTGCACGTCCATAAAATAAATGTGATTGCTTAAGGTACTATATTACATAGATTAAGTGCCATTGCTTTCCATATATAACATCTGCATGCAAATTTATTCTGTTGTTCTTTCTTAAATAACTAACATTATCTGCTAAAACATTCTTGCTCAGACCAATTCCTCTAGTAATTATAATTGAGTGTGCAGCACATATTCACTGAGCATCTATAGTTCCATTCTTTCTCTTCCCATCAAAAGGTCGTTTTGAAGATTCCTCAACAACATGCTTTCTATGATCTGTAAGTCCTGCAAAAGACAGGCTGTTATTTCAGCCTCTGGGCTGTAGTTCCATAAAATCCATTACAAAACATGGATTTAGCTGAACCCAGTGAAAAGTGTAATTAACATTTTGTATTCTGTGTGCGATAATTTATTTTCCATTATCAAAGTTACATAGGCTGCCAAATGTGTGATACAGATTATGGGACAAACTGTGCTTAAAATGCAGGTTTTTTCAAAACAATGTGTTATGTCCTGTGAAGTATTCATGGGGAGAATGAGAAGATTAAAATGCAAAGATTCTGTTTTGCCTTCAGCTGTTTTCTGGCTCCTCTATTTAAGTCCTAGTTAAACAAAATACTTAATTATTTGATTAATTGTAATCATTTGATTATTTCCACTGGGAAAAAATATTAAAATAAAAGTACTATGATGCTACAGCTGGGTAAATTGACTGATACAAAACTGAAGGACCTGATTTGGAGTGCACGGATAGCAGCAGAAAGTTTTCCTTGTTTTGACTGTGAACTATAGATTGGCCTGGAAAAAGTTCCTGTAGGCCAGGCTTCCAGTCCTTTGCTCCAACTGCTCTTGTAAATTAATTTAAATTATCTTGTTCCATTTTATTGTCTTAGTCTATGAAACATGGATTATGAAGCAATTACTTTTCTTTAGCTTACTAAAACTAGATCTGGAAAAGGATGCAAATGTCTAGAAATTTCAGCAATTTATAGGCTAAGTATTTATTGTATATTAAAATTCACAACAGTCAAATGAAGCACCTTTGCAGCCCATGGGTATTCAAGCTCTGAGCCATAGCAAACTTGCTCCCTACAAGGGAGTCTGCTAATCTAGCCAGGGTGAAATACTCTCACTCTTCAGCTGATAACCTGCAAGAATCCCTTTTTGATACTCTTAAGCAGAGAGGGTTGGAAAATCTTCACAGCCTCACTGATCTTTCTGTGCCTTGTATGGGAAGGAAAAGGATTTACAAAGAGAGATAGGTTTGATGGTGCTCGGTATTCCCTGTTTGGACTTATTAGACCTGTTAACTGTCACTAGTGAGTCAAATTCACAGTCCTGAGAGTCCAGTTCATTCCTCTAGATGTTCCCTCATCAACATTAGTGAAAACACAAGTCACTGGTTTTAGGATGCCCAGTCCATCTCCTACATGTGCTCCCTTAACAAAGCTAGGGAAAGCAGCTGAGATCTCCCCTCTCCATGAAAGTAAGTATGGCCAGAAAAAGGGGTTTATTGTACTGTTCTCTGTTGATCAGGTGCAAGGCTGCTTAACAGGAAACCCGGACAGCTCCAGTCACATGGTTTGCTACTCCATGCCCCTTTTTCCTCTTTTTCCCTCCCAAGTTCATCCCTATTACCATCCTCATCCACTCCCAAATAAACAGCTCATCCCTGTTTCCTCTTTCCCCATTGGCCCTAATTTTACTGATTTTACACTCTTATTTGATATCTGTGATATGGTCATCCCAGTAATTTCTATTTTGATCAGCAATTCTGTTAAGATAGTACCCTCTTTTATATGTGTGTGGGTACACACATATACACACACACATAGATATGTAGTATTTCTGATGTATGACATTTCTCAAGTTGCTAGCTTCCTAGTGTAACCCCAAATCGAGGGTAGCCATCTGCATATACTTTACTCCCCTTTGATAACTGTAATGCCTTATAATTTCTCATGTTGTTTTCTTGTTAGTGTAGCCACAGGTCAAGTTTGACCATATGCACAAACACCCTAATACAGTGCTCTGTGAAAACTAGTGCCTGGCATGGATTTCACAGCTGTGAACACACCAGGCAGGGAATGGCTGCACTGACCTATAGAAAGAGATACTGAAGGGAGAGGTGTGTTTGAAACTCTGCCTCCGTACAGAGTTTATCTGCCTTCTTGCAGCCCGAAGTATCGCAGCCATGTAAGACTGAAATTCACAACTCCAGACCCGGAAGCTTAAGTCTTTCCCTTTGGGTAGACAAAAATGTCCTTTTCGTTTTGTTTCATTTTTCTCTTAGTGGGGTGGTGATGCCGATGACCAATTTTTATATAGCTGTAGTTTTAAGATTCACCCAGAAAATGAGAAATCATGTTTGAAGCCTTCTTATTTTAAGGAGGCTCAACTCCATGTCTCCTTTTTGCCAGTGGAGTGTCCTTACAACTATGCTATAAACTGGCCCATAGTGGAAGCACACTCCTCTATTCCTGTAAAAATGCATTAATGCGAACCACAGAATGCACAATTAAAGGGAGTAAAATGAACATCACTCTTGGCTTAGCTGGAAGGGAGTTGTAAAACTGCATTCTGATCCCTTCTGTATTTTAATCCAATGAAGGTTTAAAACAAATTTTTTAAACTTCCCATAAATGCCTTTTGTGGATTCAGTATAGTATAATTCTTTTTTCAGAGAAGATAATTAACCACTGTTACCGCATACATACATTGGGAAAGTAAATATGTGAAAGACTGTGGGCTGATGCCATTCTGCAGTAGTGGAGATTACATATGTACCATCAGATGCTCAGAAGGAGGGGAGAAATTAGGTGCAGAATGAGAGAGAAAAAAAACTTAGATTTTTGTCCATCATTAGCATATTTATTTCAGACTTTGAGGTTATTTCTAGTACTTGCTTTTTTAAACAAGATCACTTTTAAGAATTTTCTAAAGATACTTATAGCTATTAAAAGGATTTTCTTGAATTCTGAAAATACATAGTGTTGGGGCCCTTGCAGTGCTTCACAACAATAATCTGTGAGGATCCCTGCGGCTATGTGAATTGTCCTTGAGCATTCCTAGACCATTACGGAAGGGGAAGATAAGTAGTGGTAAATAAGTAAAGGAAGGGGCTGATAAGCCCCTCCACGTGAACAGCAACTTTGCACCGATCGTGTATTCGCTTTAGGYRCGTGAACAGAAAHTGTAARCCAATCATATTAAGGCAAACGCCGCGTRCTTCATAGCAGCTAACCAATCAWAGTGGCCAAGGCGCCGCATGCCTGCATGCCACGACTGCACAAACATATATAAGATGGGCACATTGCTGAATAAAGTTGGAATTGAATCTGCATTCTGTGACTGCGTATGATTCTTTCCCGCTACTCCCGCAGACAGCGACAACATAGGACCATATCACAGGAGGTACAAAGTACCTCCAAATTTACCTCTGTAAGTTAGTATGTAATCCCAAGGTCTATCTTCTTTTGATATTGGCAAAATGTTTGTATAAGCAAGAAAGTTGGAGAGGAAATAAAAAGAACTCTATATATTTATCATAAAGTTCTGTGTTTAAAAGTCACTTTGATGCTTCTGTTCCTATTTTATTAAACCCCTCATAGGCAGAATAATCCTTAAAATTTTAACTCCCTTGAAGAAGTTCCCATATTTCATTTTCTTCTAAAAGACCGAGTTATTAACAATATCATACTGTAAAAATGTCATCTAAAGACATCATGATATGCTAAATAGAAAGGAAATTGCTAGAGGCTGTAAACTTTAGGTCAAAGGACAGTTGTTTGTAGCTCATTAGTATGACGAAGTGAAATCTGGAATGATATTAAATGTTTGTTTAAGACATAATTAGTGGGAATTTATGCATTTTCAATACTCCATACTGATCTGTAGTCTCATATCATCAGTGGTAGAAATGCTTTTTTGGGTATATTATTTGCTTCCTCCATAGGCAGGCAAACAGTGTAAAAGCCATGTGTATTACTTAGCATTTGCTTGCTTTTATTCTTTGTGCCCCCTCTCTCTTTTCTCAGCTGTGGAACTCTGCCAAATAATGATTTCAGAGGAGAGCTCAACTCAGCCTGTCCTGTTTCCTTTCTTCCTTTAGATACTTGAAGAAAAATCAAATAAAAGCTGAATTAGCCTCATGATTTGGGACACAGGCGAAAAGACAGCTTCCAGGTTCGAGTGACATGAATACTAAGCACCTCAAAGGCTGTTGCTCAGGTTTATAAGGCTGATTGCTGATGGTCTGTTTGCTCAGACTGGTCACAAGCAGAATAAAGACTTCATACCAGAGATTTTAGCTGTACTCATTCTTTTGATGCCAGGGAAGATGGAATGAAATAATGGATTCCACTTTTCCCTTGCCTGGGAGGCTGGTGTAAATGCCTTTCTCCTCCCACGCACACACTGTGTAATTTGTGCTGCTTCCTCAGTTTAGGGGCTCACCGACTACCTCAGCCTCTGGACAACCACTGCTTCCTCTCTTTAAAGCCAACTCTGGAGGCACAGTTGCAGACCAGACAATAGAAGCTCTCCTTCAGCGTTTTAGGGGGAAAGGATGAAGGTCTTGTCACTATCACGCAGAATAGAAAGAGGGCTGGGCAAGACAACTGGTGAATGTGAGCACCCACACAAAAAAGAAAAGGAAGAAGACAGAAAAAAAAAGTCTGGAAAAAAAATAGAGAGAGTCCTTTAGAGTATTGCAGTGTCTACCCTTATCTGCAAAAAAAACCCAGAGAATACCATAGATGTAGGGTTCATATAGCTCTATCAGACAGTCAAGACAAGGACTAGTAAATCCTGAAAGATGAAAACCCTAAAGAACAAAAGCATTAAAGAATATTCAGAGCAAATACAGTGCCCTCTGTAGCTTGTATGTGCTTATGCAAGAAGAAGGCACAAAAATAATTCAGTGAAACCTGTGTATTTTTAAAAAGAATGAACAATATTTCCCATCCTGCATGTAGCCATTTTTTAAGAGTGAACTACTTAAGATAGTTATGGAATTAAAAAAAAAGTATGACCAATGGCTTGCTTCAAAAGATATGTTAATTAAATACTGTGCATTAAAATACAATGCCGTTGCATTAGATATTAGAAAAACATATCATTTACTGCATTAAAATATGCCATTTTACACTTAGACCAATTTTGGACATTTTCATCTTTCTCACCGCAATTTAGCTACTCCATTTTATACCAGGTAAAAATCTGGCCTCAGGATTTTACCACTAGTGGGGCAGATACTGATTGTTGTCTAGATTTTCGATTATGCTGTGATAGTAGTTTTGGGGCAATGGCAAGCAGGAAACTCCCATCCACTTGGTATTAAATCCATCTAAAATCTTTGCACTATAGAGCTTGGTACTGGGATATCTAAGTACCAACCAACCTAGTCTTGAAACAGATTAATTACTGCTCTGTCCGAGGAGCTAAGACCCAAGTGAATGAGTTTGTATATGTGAGCATGAAGCTACTGCAGGTAGCCCGCTTTTAGAACTCATGTCATATCTCTCTTAGCATCCACAGCTGTGTTGCATAGTAAATATACCAGCATAGACAGTGCTACCTCAGGGGTCACTGCAAAGGCACTGTGGACATGAAATGCCCTATATAAGACAGGGTAAACCTGCCATTAGAAAATAGATTTGGCGGGGGGGGGGGAAGCTACATATGTACATACTTAAGAAGAAATAGAGCCAAGAAAATTAGGAGAGCTGAAAACTGTAAAAGGGCTAAGCTTTAATTCATTAACAGGATGCAAGCTGTAGTCACTTATTCAATGTTTTATGCTGTGTCATTGAAGAATCATTCTATGCAGATTTCAAATAATCCTCATAAGGAACAAGGTTGCAGTGAAAGGCATATTTGGGGGATTATTGAAAAATAAAAGCATCCAAGCAAGATGAAGCTGAGTACTCTGAGTACATCTATAGCACTGTACACACTTTAGCATAATCAAAATTTTCACGTTAAAGAAAATTTAATGATCCGATAATAATTGGTTGACAGCTAAACTTTCTCCCTGGTTGCCAAGTAGATTTACAAATACACAGTTAGAAATACTAATTTAGCTACTGCATCTAATATAATTATGGAACACTGAAGGCTTTGTAAGCAGAATTTGTCAGAATGTGCATACTTTCAAAATAACAGCAGGTGCTGTATTTTCAGAATAGCAGACTTCGAAAGGGCTGACTGATAGCTTAAAACATTGCACTTAAAATATTTTTGATCACAGATTATTGTAAATCCCTCTAAATCCAGTGTTATTATATGTAAACATAATATACCTCACAATAAGGATCTATCCCACAGTTAAATACTTCCATATTTCATCTAATTTAATTTAATAATTTGTTTATAAAAAGACATCAATTGTACAAATCAGGATAGCTTTACAAAAAGTATCTGATTTCGCTTTTAATTTTTATTTATATTAAAACAATATGTAAATGCCTTAATCATGCCATATCATGTGCAATATTACTAAGCATATCTGTTCCAAAAAACTTACGGTCTGAGCAAAGGCTTGTATATATATGATTTCTGTAGCTATAACAATGTCAGTTTAGAAGCCTATACGTTAAATGTCTGGTATGGACATGTTGATCATGCTTATAATGGTTTTGCTTATTCTAATGAATTCCCAAGAAGAAGCTTTACCTGTACCAACATATTTACATCCTATAGGTTATATTATCAGTATAAGCCACATCTCTAAATGTATTAATGTAATGATATAGAAATACTTGCAATTACATAGTCAGACATTTCAAGGCAAATAAAAATTAATAAGTAAAGTACAATTTGTCTTGTAGGACAGGGACAAACAGCATCAGAAAAATCAGTTCCCACTAATGAGGGGAATAAAATTGTAATGAGTCATAATTCAGTCTTAGGTGGGACAAGCAGCAAGCCCTTGCAGGTAGAATGAAGAGTCTGCCCAGAGAGACAGGTTGGAATTGATATTAAAGCACCAGCATCCAACATAGAAGAGTAGTAAACTGAGGTCCCATCCTCATTCCCTGTGGAATCAGATTTATCAAATACACAGAGAGAGATCAATCAGTATAGAGTTCCTGTCCAGTCTCACATTGCTCCTAAGAAAGGCTGGGGAGAGGCATGAGCTACTTCTGCAAGTGCTATTCAGATAAGCCATTCCCACCTTTCCTCATCTCTGTGCATGTGCTCTGCAGAGCAGGCCGTAGGAGGAACAGATGCCTGTGGTTATGGCAGGCTGTTCCCTGAGATATGCATTTTTCCTTAAGGCATGTTCTACATCATGTTGACAGGGCATGTCACATGACAGAGGAGAAAATATCTGACTCTCAGGAGAGATGGTGGCCAAAAGTATCATGCTGTTGTTACAGCAATTCTACTAGCTTGCTTAAGGGGTACTTCAAAAAGAACATGGCCTGAAAAACTCATAGGGCTACAACTTCTCTGGGTCCCTTTCCAGTGTTTCACCAACCTCACGATAAAAATATTTTTTCTTGTACCAGGTCAGAATTTCCCACGTTCCAACCGGTGCCCGTTGTCTCTCATTCTTCCACTCTGCACCTCTGAGAAGACACTAGACCTGTCTTCTCTACATCCTCCCATTAGGTAGCAGTCAACTGACATTAGATCTGCCCTTTGCCTTCTCTTCTTAAGGCTGAACCAACCCAGCTCTCTCAGCCTCTCCTTGTACATCCTGTGCTCCAGCTCTCCAGACATCCTATTGGCCCTTCACTGGGCTTGCTCTGGTATGTCAGTGTCTTTCTTGTACCGGGAAGCCCAAAACTTGACACGGTTTTGACACAGTCTCCAGACACAGTCTCACAAATGCTGAACTGAGGGGAGCTCTTCAGTCAGCCCAACTTTACTAAGCAGATTGCTTCCAAGTGTGTGAAGACTTCCCTTGAAACTACTACTACTGCGAGCAGGGAGATGATGTCTTCTTTGTTTCTACTGCTCCAGTAATAGTCACCCACAGAGAGGTAGGAAGCAACTGGGTTACAATGCACAGGAGTAAGAAACTCGTGAAAGATGAAAGAGAGAAGTTAAAAAACTGGGATTTGGATAAGGGCCAGAGGCAAAAGGATTCTCTAGCCACAGGACCTCCTTATAGCTCCTGAATTTGATTTTGCTTTTTGCATTTAGCTCTGAAATCCAGTGGCAAAGTATGTACCTGCCTTCTAGCTTATGGGTAGCTCTATGACCTTCTTGCTTTGTTAACTGAAGTAACAGACGTTTGCACTGTGTAGCTAAATGATCCACTCTTGTGCATGTAAGAAACATTTCAGAATTCTTGTTTTGATCAGTTTGCTCTTTGAAGCCCCTAGGAAATTATATTTAAAATCTATCTTTAAAGAGCAATATATTGAAAGCCAAGCACTCAGATGTGAATACTTTTAAGTATTCATACTTTCTGATGCAGTCTTAAACTGCACAATCATATATATTAGTGATTTACAGCTTGGTTAGTTGGTTTGTTTGTTAGCTTGTTTTGGGTAAGAATTCTGTTTCATTCATTACCTTGCTTCATTTGTCTGAACAAATGGGGGATATACTTTAAATTTTCTATTTTTCCAGCATGAAACATGGTAGGATAAAAGAAGGAAGAACCATATTTTAAGGTGGGCTATTTTTTAAATGGATTGAACAGAGTCTATTGCTGTACAGAACTCAAAACAGAATGGTACAATTTAGTAACCCGACTTCATCAGTAACCTATCAGCTCCAATTCCCTATATATAAAGGTTCATCTTTGTGAAAGTATTTGAATTGCCACTGCAAATTCTCAGTTCTGTCATCACTTAATTGAAATGTTCTGGATGCAAAAGAAAGGCAGTTAAATCATTAGTTCTTCAGTACCATACATTTTCAGCTTTTCAGTTACTGGGTGTTTGTTCCCAGTATCAAGAAGATGGACTATGTTTCAGGAAATCAATTCTGTTCTCATTTGAGTCAGAGGACCTTGCTATTGCCACATATCCTGCTCATTCTTTAAAAAGATTTATTACAAAACATGTAGAAATTCAAATGAGATTCCCTGAAAATTTAGATTCCCTGAAGGCAAACTCTGCAGTATAAGGCCTCAATCTTGCAACAGTGTCTTGTCACATGAATCTCTGAAGGCTGCTGCAAATCTCCACTGGGGTGTCTGTTGGAGAATATAGGATTGTGGCAAACCACAAAGAGGAAGCTTCTGCTGTACTGACTGCCATTTTGGCTAAACCAGGTATTTCATCTAGAGACTAAAATTAAAAGCACATTAAGACTGAAATATCTAATCTGCACAGTGTTAAAAACACCCGTGGAAAGCTTCATAGATTGTTGGGTCTTGTACTAGAGCAGAGGAGTAATAACTTCTCTCTTCTTTTGTTTTAAACAGATGAGCCAAGTAAAAGGAATTCATCATCACAACATTCCTTGTTATTACTTCCAAACATATCCATTTGAGGTGGGGATGAGGGGAGAAAAGGAGACAGAGATATACTGCAGTTTTTATACAGCAGAGCACTCTGGGCAAAACTTATCACCGAGAAACCCTGGGACACTGTCACTTGCCAGGCCTTCCTCTGTGCACTGCTGTGAAACAGCACTATCAATGAACTGATCCTTAAGCCAGACATTTTCACCTTGATGTACAACTCCCTCCTCACCAGCTCCTAAAAGGAGAGGAAAATGCATAAACTCTAACCTCATCCTCATTTTGTGCTGATACTTCTCTGCCAAGAAAGCAAACAGTGAGTAGTGAGTGCTAACAGAACCTGGCAATGTGAATGGGATGTAGCCTCCTCTTATGTTTGGGGAAAGGCCAGCAGTATTCAAGGCCCCAAAGTTTTAAGATAAGAATGAATTAAAGGCAATTACCCAATTGTAGGTTACCTTCACAGATTGAATATGTGTGACCTTTATTTCATCTGCTCTTTCATGATTAAGGATTGCTTATATTCTGGTTGTTTGTGCAAGCAGAAAGCCACCTTTCCCCTAAAATATCAAATAAGTGCTTGTAAAAAGTTGATTAATAAGAAGTTGACATAATTAATTCTTACTCTCTCTCTGGGCTAGAATGTTGCAGTTTGACGTACTCATGCCTTTTGAGCCAGAAAGTACAAGGGCATGGGGGGAATTCTCTAGAAATTCCCAGAAGTTCATCTTTTTTTTTGTTTGTAGGTTCCTGGGAAAAGGGAGCTTTTCTTTTTAAGTGAATTTGAATAATTCAATCATGATTTTAAACTAAAGGCTGAAAAGTCAGTACCCTTGCTCATTTTAGGATCAAAATGGGGATGAAAGAATTCTTCTGACCTTTCCAACAGATATCACCCCAAAAGTCAATCTTTTATTATTGAATTTCAGTCATTCACCAAACCTTTTGAACTACAGCCTTCAGAATGTTGTATATTCATTTATTATGGACAGTTACATATTACATAATAACAATAACAATTGATTTCCAGTCCCTAAGGTTATCAAAGGCCATTGAAAATTTATGAATGCCTTTCATCAGGTTTCCAATTTGTGGATTCCCAAGAGTTTTGGTCCTCTCTAGAGTATTTTATCTAGCACTACTGTCAAAGTGGTGAATGAGTCTCCACTATTCATAAAGCAGATGACGCTACTGCCAGCTGCCTTGTTCCGAACACTGAATGGAAGGATGAAGCAAAGCCATAATCTTAGTCCATTTTGTCTACCCAGCTCCTTTTACTGCATCTCTGTGTTTTGAAACAAAGTAATTGTAGTTTGCAGGTAGTTTGCCCACCAACAATAGTTCAAACAGCTAAATTTCACTTTGATATCTAAATTCAGAGGAAATCCAAAATAATTTTAAGTGAAAAACAAACTTAGAGTTATATGAGTTATCCTTTTTGAATGCAGATTATATATATGACCCAGAAAGTGTTTACTCACATTTGGTTTTCTTGAAGAACTTGCCTTTACTCCTGTCTTTGTTGAGAGATCCCTAGGTGAGCTGTAGTGCTGTTTGTGATATATTACCTGCTTAAAGTCTTGTTTGTTGTGGTTAGTCATCAAGAACTCACTTGTTGAGAGATGTATTTTGTTTTCCTCATGTCCCTGCCTAGTTGACCATAATTCATGTGATCAGAAGGATCATTTCTGCTTGAGAGAACCTATCTCCATTTTTTTTCAGATGTAAGTCACATTTATGTTGAACTCAGAAATCTTAGAAGTATTCTATTTCTCTTCTTTGTGTCTTTCTGACTCTGTCAGATTGTATCCTAGTAAATTTATTGTCTTCTCTAATTTCTTCCTGGAGTCTCATATTTATTTAAGACAAGAATCTCTCAGTTTCACAAGGGGATATAGCTGGATGTTCTTATGCATTGATTCTCGTGTACCATCAACCCTCACCCTGTAATGCCTTCCAGTATACTAGATGCAATTGCTGTACTATATTCTCTCCTTTCATCCCCTAATTAATGGATCATTATCCTACAATTTATAATTAATTACATTAATCGCTCAGTTTTACATCATGAGTGGTCTGTCAGTTCCCTGTGTCAGCACGTAGAGGTGTTGGCAACTTCTAAAATAGACAGTAAAGGAATGCACACTGCTGGATGATTTTCTCAAATAGGAAAAATAACATACCTAACCCTGAATGTTCTAGACATCATTTGTGTTTGGACAAACATTCATCAACAAACCCAAAATTAGAACAGCTCATCATAAATACAATAGCCATTTTGCTGTAAACCACAGGCTAGAGTCTCCTGGTTCCTGATAGCTCTTCTCCAATTCCTCTCTCTGTCATTTCTCCAGATGAGGCAACTTAATTTACGGAAGTGTTTTCTTTGGATAAGTTCTGCCATCCTTAACAGAAACTGTGTGCTGTGATCTCAGATTGATGGGAAAACTTCTCCATTGGGTCCAAACTTCTGTTCTTAAAACCATCTCAGAAATGGTTGGCTATTGCCGGGCATGTTCTAATCAGAAAGTTGGATAGCTTTTTAACAGAGTGTTAGGGGCAACACACATTTTAATATGTCCTGTTTCAAGCCATTTTTCCACATTTTTGGATCTCTAGCATGGATGAAGTAGATGAATCTGATTGCTCTTTTATAGACAAAGTCAATATAACACCGATAAATGAAAGCAACTCTTTTATTCCTTGTTACCTCAGTGACTTTATACAGAAATACTTTATACTTTGTAACAGAGAGAGTATGAGAATGCATATTTTCCTGGAACTAAACTTATATCCAGATAGTGATAGCTTTCTGAGAGACAAGGGGAATTAAGGTAAGTTGACTGATATGATGGAATGTGGAACATTATGTCTTTCACCTCATGGCTACTGCCTGTTATGTTGCCAGTAATACTTTGACGATGAAAATACTATATATGTAGAAAATTGTCTTTGTATGGACAGCTAAAACATAGTACTATACTGGGAACTGTGAAACAAATGTTATGCAGTATTGTATTTGATAAAACTGGGACTGATTTGGGACTGACGAGTGCTGGCAAGCTCATCTGCAAACACAGATGTGTGGGCAGACATATTATGTATATCCTGAACATTTCTGCTATGCCTTTCTGTACAGAATTACTCTAATTTAAGTATTTGATAGAGCAATAAAGTACCAGTGAAATTGATAGCTAAAATTAGGTAACGTGATTCTTTTTTGAAGGTCACTGGCACAAAAGCTAGGTTGACAGATAGTTTGCCTCAAATTTGTAAGAAGTGGTTGGCAATAGTTACCTGCATATTTTTTAATTAAAAAAAAAATTAAGCCAGTATTTTAGACCTTTAGACTTATTTTGCAATGCTGCAAACTCTCAAAACCAAAAAAACTACAAATTTTGCCTCCAAAACCATTGTCATTCAGCTGGCAATTCTGCTCAGCAGACTCATTAGTTATCATTAGAGTCACCTAGGCTTGTCTTTACATATGAAAAACACAGAGAAATAAAGAAATAGGCTTTATATCCACCAGAAGTTTCAAAAGTTTAGGTACCAAAATTTTTGGATAGCAAAATATAAACAGCAAAGTGTGTGAGGGCAGATTATGCATCAGTTTAACTAACAGCAGATCAGATTAATTACACTGACCTCACTGGCAAGAGAGAGACCAAAATCTATTCTTATGGCTAATACAAAAATTGAAACAGGTGGCCATAAGTCTACTGTATTGTACTAGGAATGGAAGCTTATTTACCGGAAGAAAATGTTCCTTTCTGTTCTGGTTTTTAACAAAAGGGATATATTTTCTGTAGCAAGTTACATGAGTATAAAGCCACAGTAATTACCAAAAGTGAAACATAAAATACATTGCTTGCTAGTAATTGAACAGACCTTGCTAGTAACCTAGTAACATCTAGACCTTGCTGGTGTTTCACTTTGATTTGTTCATCAATTGCTAGATCTGCATTCAACTTTGGAGATCTTGTTGACTAAAGCTTCTCAGAGATGAGATATTCTTCAGCCCTATGGCAGCTATTGAAATCACAAAGAGAATTCAATACATTCCAACCGTGACACAAATCATTCTTTTTCAGAATAGCTGACTGTCAAGGTTACAGTAATATCTATCAATTCAATCTCTTCTGAAAGGCACTCATGGAGAATGATATAAATCTTGATTTAAAATCACATGCTGCCCCAGAAATGCTGTATTTGTGTGGTGAGGATGCTACATGTTTATGGGGCTTGTCTGCATAATATTGCATCCTCTCAGTCCTTGAATTTGTTTGAGGATGAACGTAGTCTGCTCTCAAGTACAAAATCCCACTGACTTCAAAACTTGGCACAGAATGTGCTGAAATTTTTGAAGAGGGATATAAAAATATAAAATTACTGCCTCCCATTATTTTTATGTCAGTGAATTAATGTACATTGCGCACACAAGGATGTACTTTAAAGAAGACTCCATGGAGAGCACAATAAATGGAAGATCTGGAATGCCAAACATTTCCTAAATGACCTGCTGATTTTTTTTGTTGTGTTCTGCTTCACAAGTCTGATGTTTAGTATAGTTTGTAAAAAAGTTGTGTATTGATATTGGATCAAAAATCAGTACCCTTCTCTAATCCCTAAACTTGAGCTGCTATTTAAAGTATGTTAATATTTAATTTGTTAATTTAATTTGTTCCAAGTAACACAGATTTTTCTTGTTCCGGCAACCAACGGTTTTCCTTTTTTCCACACCTGCTATATGATACCTAATGAGGTCGCAGCTTTAAGTCCATGGAATCTCAGGGCAGAAGAGCAGTAGTGGGTGGACAGCAGCATTTTATTCAGTACAAAAGATAATTGTTTCATTTTCTACATGAAGATTAAGGTTAGTTAAAAAAAATTAATATTGCATTTACTACTGTATAAAGTATTAACATGGACATTTTGTATGTTTTGAAAACAAAAATTTCTCTTTTAATCAACACAATTTTATAAAATTAATCAACAGAATCACATATAAAACTTGATGCATGATTGCATGCATACTTGATCTGCAGGGCATCTTACAAATGCTGTCTTTCRGAGTAGTTATTTGAGGAGAGTTGAGCAAATTAAATATGAGACTTTTGTTCAAGATTGTTCTCTCTCCTCTCTGGTGTTCCTTCCTCATACATTATTTTTTACATTTTGCCTTTTATTGCCTTGAGCTGTATTTCTGATGACAGCATCAAAACTGAGGCTTATTTACGTTGTTTTGGTTTGAATGCATAAAAGTAAATAATTTCCAGTTATGTAATTATTGTCGCTCTAAATAGCTGTGTCTTTGCTTTGCTTTGTGATTTGCTTTATAACTACTGTCACTTTTCAGTGACTGCCGAGCATTCAAATACCTGTAGTCTGGCTGAGAGCCATCATTAGCAAATCAAAGCAGAAGTATTTGTACATGTATTTTTTTCTTCTCAGCCCTCAGAAATCTCTGTACTGCTGCTGCCTTAACTTTTGACTCCTGCCAAACCCCTTAGTCTGCCTGTTAGCAGACATTGTTTTGCCTTTATACTGAGATTTCATAATAAGTAGTTTTCAGATGTTAGGGAAAAAACAGTGGTGAATATGGTGGGTTTTATACAGCCTTCAAGAACACCCAGTGGCAGAGCAGTGATTCAGGTGAGTTTCCCTGAGTCATGCTCTGGGCAAGCTGCCCTCGTCCCTGTTCCTTGGATTTCCCCCCCTTCCCCTGCCAAGGAGCCTCCCTGCCCCATCCTCACAGGGGAACCAAAGGAGCAGGAACCATAGCAGATTTGCCCTCAGCAAAGCCTGCTGTTTCTCACCAGCATATAATTGCTGGCCATTAGATTTCTTAGATGATTACATGCAATTTACTTACAAAATAATTTTTTTCCTTGTTTAGTATGAATCTTCAACAAGGAAATATTATGATTTAGAGTTTCTGACATGAGATGTGTGAGACCTGATTCAATAACTACTTCACCAGAGACTTGGAGAAATGACTCTGATGCTTTGGGCCACAGCTCTCTGTTGAATGAGGATGAAATAGTCTCCTTTCTTTTGCCCTTGTGTTATCTATTTAGACTGTAAGGCCTTGGGGTTGCAGGTGGTGCTTTGCAAAACACAGGTCCCCATTTCAGTGTTAGAATCGTCAAGACAGAATTCATTAATAGGGTGAGGAAGAATAGGTCAGACATTAAGCAAATTGAAGGGTGTGGAAGCATCAGTCATTGAAAGGGTGAATGATTTCTRACAGCCAACTGTCACTGAAAAATGAGGGGAAGAAGAGTGTATTTCTGAGCAATCATACCTACTCATTAACTCAGTAATAATCATATCTTTGGCTAGTGAACTCCTTGCACTTCAGGCCTGGATTTTATTTAGCTAAGGCTATAGTTAGTATCAAGAATCAGTCCTCTCTACCCAGGTTATTTTTTAAGTTCATTGTAGTGATAAGTCTAAAACAGGTATTATTTTAGCATCCTTCTGTTGGCTTCATGTACAAAGGTCACCACATTTGTGTCACTACTTTATTTTCTACTGTGATTTCTGACATCTAGAGTGTGTAGATCACCAATGTGTTTAGTTTTTAAATTGTCTGGAACATACAGTTTTGTAGCAGAAGACGGAGATGCCAAAAATATATATATATATATCCTGGTGTTTTGGGAGGACATATAAAAATGCCAGTTTAGGGTATGATTCACTTTAACGGAAGATAAAAAAAATTAATAAAAATCTAGTTCTTTTGTTTTAAATTTTTTTCTGGTTCTGCTGTCCCAAGCTGCCCTCAACATATAGTGCACAGAAAAAAAGTGTCTTATTCTGGAAAGGTTCTTTGCAGTGGGAGACAGAATGGAAGAATCTGGAACTTCTTAATTAAGGTGGTACCTGTTTTTAAAAAAGGTTAACTAAACTAATTTCAGCATGCATTTGCATGCATTTTGGGGGAGGAAGGAAAAGAAGGGGCTAAATATGCAAAGAAATAATAAAAGAAAAAGCTGTTCAAACCAGGAGGTACCAAAAAGGATAGAATCAGAAAGACAGTAATAAGTGACTCTCTGGAAAGACAACTTTTAATTTAATTCATTGTTATTTTGGCTACTTAGAGTCCTACTTTTACACAATGTCTTGTGCATTTTATCCAGTCTGGTAAACATAAGTAGACCAGACATCTCTGCTGTATGTAGAAGCTTTCGAATTCAGAATGGATGTGTACAGTTAAAAAAAAAAAAAAAAAAAAAGTGATCTTTGAAATTATCTCCTGACCACAAATTTGCTTTCAACAATTTGTTTTAGTAAGGCAGACAGAAGTTATAAACATAACATTTAATATTTATTGTTTTGGCTACAAGGAAAATATTATCACAGCAATATTTTAGATGACCATTTATGAAAAGCTAATAGGTTTTTCATATAAATTTTAGGTCTTTCAGCCATGAAATGTCTTTTTTAACAACATAAATACTTTACTTCTGAGTCCCACAAAAATGTCCTTTCAAAAGGACAATAAAATAGCAAAAAAAAATTTTATTAGAGATTTGGGATTGTAAAATAACCTGCTATAACTACTATGGCAATTTAAGGGTTTGAGAAAACACCCCAAAACACTCTTAACCTGCACTGAATTGCTTCATTTTCTAACTTTTCTACCCTAACTTATATTGTAAGGATATAAGTTAAAAGACTTACCAATTATCTGCAGTGGCATAGTAACATATTCTTTTAAGCAGAGTATAAAGGCACAAGAGTAAAATAATAATATGTAACACTTAACATCTAAGGAGTGCTGAGCAAATAATTCTTGTGAACGCCCTTCTGATACAATATATATCCCCACTTCTTTTCTATATATATAAGCAGCAGACAAAGTTCAAAGCCAGTCATTTAAAGCTTGAGGCTTTGGGGAAGTGTAATGTAATATTTGATGTGCGTGTTCAGCAGACAGGACTTGATTAGGAACACGGCTACTTTGCAAACTCAGGCCCCTTCTCTGGGAGGCTTGAATTGGGGTTAGGTGCTATTGCACCCCCAGTAGCGGCTGCTGTTTGTGTTTCAGGGGTGGCAAAATTGAAACGCTGAAACTGTAATTTTAAATTCCCCAGCGTGTTGAGCAGAGATTCAGATGAGAACCCAGGAGAGATCTGTCTCTTAAGTAAATCTTGATTTTTTTTTCCTGTAACACACCTCCTTCACAACAACTGCTTTGATCTTAACAAATCTTTAAATAACTGTTGTGAGAGGCTAATGGAGGTGATCACTGCTGTTTTCTTAGGGGGAAAAAAACCAACAAATAAAAACAACTAACCCACAGAATATTCATACAGAAACACTTTTCTTGAGTTCTTCTTTGTTTGGCATTTAGTTTCCTCAGAAAATTATTCAGAGAAAAACTGCATAATGCCATATGTGTTTATACTTGGCATATATGAAGCTATATACAAATCTAAGTATCTATGTAAGCAACCAATAATAGATAAAATCCAGCTTCCTTTCTCTCCAGTGCATGGTAGTCTGCAACCACTTTGCCTGAGCTCAGTTCCAGTGGGCATTTAAACACTTAACTCCAAGTGCCAGAGTGTTCCTGCAACAGCATAACACATCTTTAAGTGGTTTGTTGTGGTTAACATTGAAACTGGACAGTCAAAGTCCTGAATAAGACTTACACAAAGTGGGTCCCTTGCTTTTAACAGACCTATGTTTACTATAAATACATGTCACACACTGGAAGTAATTGAGCAGCTGTAACTGGTGGGTTGTGAAAATCCCATTTTCTATTCATGACATTTGTAACTGAATGGAATGTATTTTTATGTTTTGCTAGATGAATGTAATAGAAAGACGGAATTCCAAATTAGCATATAGAGTCATCCAATATTGTATCTGTCCATGGCAAGAAATAAAAAGTGCACAGAATCGGCAGGATTCTTCTTCTGGGTAGACTAACAATACAAATAACTTGTTTTCTGTTTTAAGTTACTAGGAAAGTAACGGCTACTGTGTCTTCTTCATAAAGGTTTTATGCTCTAACAAAGCATTTATTATCTTTGTTTATAACAAATTAACACTGATAGCCATAATGAATATGCATAACAACTTAGATGCATATTTTCAGAATAGTACCCAAGAGTGCTTGACTGGGGGAAGCAGGAGGATTCCCATCTCATATCTAATGTACTGCTTAGAAAATGATGCTCTGTTGTTTCATATGCAGTTCATTTGAAGAAGGAGCAATAAGAAGGCTTATTTGGCAGAGATACAGCACATCCTAAGTAAATGACACCCATTATTATTGGCTTTATTAATAAAATGAAATTTTTTAGTTGTCTCAGTATTTGCCAGTGAATATCATGCAATTGCTACAATTTGCCACCGTAAACAAACTATATGACTGGATAAATAAGCTCAGTGAATAAGAAACTGAGATGTCTGTTAGCAAATGCTGTTTTTTACTAGTAATCTCAGGGGTCAAAGTAAGGTCAAAAAAGAAAAATAATCATTACATAGATCAGAGATGGTAATAAGTTAAAGACAAGGAGGAAAGGCAGAAACTATAGCAACACTTGAGTTGGAAATGAGTATAGCTGAGTAGAAAACCCATGGGAAATTAATAAACAAATGTTCCTGAGACAGAAAGCCCCATCTTGCCCCTGGCAAGTCCATTTTGTCTTTATAAATAGCATCCAAGAGGATGTGGGTCATGCATAGCAGCCTAGTAAAGCAGTCACTAATTCCAAGCATCTAAAATTTGGTCACATCACAGTCTGAATTAAGATTCATTGTGAAGATGTTAGCGACTCCACTGGAGCAAGGCTACTGAGGAACATTCAGACAATAGTTCTCCCCTGTCAGACTTCCTTGGGAGTGAAGAATAGACCTGGGCCTTTGTTGGGTTGGCCATTCATTACTTTAAACAGGCCTATTTAATAGAAATTCAAAAATTAAGTCTCCAACTGAAAGGGCTAATGGGGAAGAAAATGGTACGCTCTTGTTTCTCGTCATAAATTGTGCAAAAGGGAGGCCACAGCCTGGGATTAAAAATGATCTTGTGATGTTTCTTTGAGTCACAAGAAGAATAAAATATCAACTTCATGAAACTTATCTTTTATTTCATTTGTGATGCCATATTCTCTGTTGTGTCCTGAGTTGAAGAGACAACTATTTGCCCTCTTGGTCCTGTCAGGGAGCTCAACAAGGAATTTTAGTGTAGTCTTTATGTGAGTTGTTAAATGGTAATCCAAAATTAACTTCTTCAATGGATTTCAAAGGCCAAGATAGCTACAACTTTTTTCTCCATCAGACTTTGCTTTCTACCAGAAATTACTTTTAGAGATAAACAGAATTGTCATATTCTAAATCACTGCTGTCAAACTTTTTTTTCACCCAAAACACTTAATTATATTTTTAGATAACAAAGCTTGGTAAATTGGCTCAGTACTGTCAGCGTACATTTACAGGAATGTTAGCTATGTCACATCATCTGTGGTCTCTATTTTGGAACAGTGATAATGCTGGAAATCAAGCTGGCTAGCAAGCAGCTTGAGCAAAAACCTAGCTTTGGGAAGAGACAGCAAACTTATTTCTACTTGCAAATGATCAGTAAGCTTTCCATAAAGGCAAAATGGTGAGTGAAGCATGACCCGCTGTATAATAATAAGCAGAAGAAGCAGAAGAGACAAACATCTCCAGGCTGTCAGTCCCAATGACCAACAGTTTCCCATTTCAAGGGTTATGCCAGATTAGTAGCAGCTGATGTAATCCAGGGTCAAGGAGAGAGGTAAAAAAGATTTTCTGCTAGTATTTTGGGGAGACTGTGTAGCTCGAATAACGGAAGGCGCATTTTACAGTTCTCGCAAGGATGATAGGAGTGTGTCACAAAATTTTTTGTAGCAGAGTATCTTTCCAGTATTCCACACTCTGGCATGCAAGGCTCTCTGGATAGGGGGGTCTACTAAAACTGTCAGCATAAGAGATACTTATTTGTGATAGTTCCAGACACTCCTGTGTCAATCTACTCTCTTCTAGTCTGGCACTGCAACTATCAATGGGCTCTTAAAGTGTTCTCTTACAGCCATCAACAGAAGTGCACAGAAAGCTAGTGTAATATCTGTTAGACTGGGTATGTGCTAAATAACTGATGTTATGGCTGATTTTGTTAAAGATTTCCAATAAGATGATAAACAGTATCTCAGATTCCAACTAACAGAAATGAGCAATATTTTACCAAATTTATGTTGTACATGATGGTTATATCCAGGACTTTTTGTTGTTTGTTAATTATTCATAGTTTATCTGCCCCAAACTAAAAAACAGAGTACTAACTTTAATACTTTGTATATCGGATAACAAACTGCACAGCCAGTCCTGGTCTCTTCAGACTCTTTTTTTTTATCTTTACTGTTTACCCAAAGTGATGATCAGTATTCTAAGTCAGGCCAACCATTAATTTTCTCTCAGCAAATACAGATCAGATCTTTCAATGAGCAGATGAAACAATTTGATTGTTGCCAGCCTTGATAAATTTTGCTTAATTGGACCTGGCAAACTCGCAACAAACAGCACTGTGATGTGGACTCAATATAGCACCTACTCTTTTGAAACATTGTCTGTAGTGCGTTTGTAATAGCATACAAAATGTTCTGCTTTCTATGTTTAAGTGCCACAGTAATTTATTCTAGAGATTTACAAAGAAATTCAATGTTTTCCTGAAAAAAAACCTCAATTTAATTTTCTATTTGGCCTTTTGAGTCTGTTAACAAATGCAGAGTCACAGGGAACAATAGAGAAGACCCCATGAATAACCTCAATTAACCATTAGAAACCAGAAGAGCCTTTTGGGGCTCACAGTTATTGTGAACTTTAACTCTTAGAGAAAAGATGTAGATGATGTTATTCATGTGAGTTTTATTTTAATGTTACAGTAGTGAGGGCTCAGCTGAGCAAGGGCAGACCCCATTCTACTGGTCTGTACCAACTCAACAGGACACAGCCTCCGTCTTAAAATTAACAATTTCAAAAGACAAAACGACATAACTGCTAGATTATGGGAACCATATAAGCATGTGTGACAGTGTGCTCCTTCTCTCCTCCTCCCCCCCCCCCAATGTGCTCTCTCCCCCTCAACCTGACCTCCCTGTAAACAGCACATATGCAGGGGCTAATTGAGCATGCACCAACTAAGGCCCATCTAGCATGCAAATATGACTATGAGTCAATTAACACACACACACACCCCAAATAGGGGGCAGCCCAGAGCCCATTGAGCTCTTCTGCATGGTAGTGGGTTGTACTGTAGAGCCTCCTTTTGGGCAGGGACACCTCTCAAGGTTACTCCTTGAGGTTGAGAGTTTCCTTAACAGTGACAGATGCTCGGTAAGTGATTAATAGCATGCTGAGCTTTTGCAAACTTTGTGAAGCTTTGCTGAGTCATATCTCTGATTAATTGTGCACATAATCCCTTAGACATAAACTATTGACCAAGTCTGAGACTAGGATTGGATCCAGCCACACCTAGGCTCCTCTCAGAAGGAGTTTAGAAAGCAAGGGGGTCCTTTCTGAACCTTGTGACTCAATGGGAGGGTCTCTGTGGTGTGTGCATCTGACCCTGTCCTTCATGCAGTAAATAACTGAGTGAACCTTGCCTATCGAACCTCATTAAATCGTTCTTATTTACGATTGAACTTTAAGTTGCTACTTACTGCAATAAACATAGTGCCACTTCCCTCTTAAGAGTGAAATGCATCACTCCTCTGTGACAGCATGTGACCTGATGCCAAACTAGGAATTAGTTTCCAAATTTCTTGAGTCCTAGAGCAGTGTATTCACCCCTAAATCATACATTCTTTGTAGCAACAGTGTAACAGAGACTATTAACAGAATGATAGGAAGGGACTGCTGGGGGAGATCTTTTACATTATGTCAACTCTGTACACAGAGAATTTTTTTTCTTTTTTATCTATTGCTTTTATCTTTCTAAAGCTGCAATCCTCATTCTTAAACCTCTTGGGTCATTGCAGTTTAAAATGGCAAACTCTTCTGAATGCATTAATATTTCTTTGTAATATGCTGTGCATTTTCTTGATGTAGCATACATTCAAAGATATATGACATTTCAATATATTATAACTTAAAACAAAAGTCCTCTGATTATCAGATTTTCTGATAGTTTTAATCTGATACAGCTCCATTGGCTTCTCTGAAACTCAGCCACTTTACAGCAGCAGAATGTCTGGCCCAGCAATCATAGCACAGCAGCTCTTCTACGATATGGTAAATCCAATGTCTACGAGGATGCAGCTCTTCTGGTCAGAGATCATTAATCTTGCTTTTATTTCATTGGGTATGTCACATACACCTTCCTTGAGTGATTCTGGGATTTCAAGCAAATAGTTTTAAAAATAGTCTTGTCAGTGACTTACTTGGTCTTGCTGATTCTCACATCTTTATACTACTATGCCCAAGTACTAGATTATTTTCTTGTAATCTTTCCCAAAATTCTTGCTAACATCTGCAGGTAACAACCACTTAATACTAATCTACTTTGACAGGAGGGCTGTATTAAGTACATCCACTAAGTAATTTGGTGGAAATGAGAAGAAAACAGTGGTCTGAGGAAAGAAAGTAGTTGGTCCCTGAAAATGCTAGAAGCACAAGTGCCCCCACAGTAAGAGCCCTCCCTTCATACAAGTTCCAGAATAAGTGACTACAGTTCCAGTAAAGTGACTACAAGGGGCCAGACCTAGAGAGATCTGATTTAAATATGTGTTTTGAAATATTTGTAGTTCCCTTTCCAGAACATCTGGTTGTAAAGCTGGAGAAAATATATTTACAACCAAGTTTGAGAAACCCTGGAGAAATCAGCCGGGCTCAGTGTTCTGAGGTACAGAAATCATGTGAAGCAGGTACTTAGAGCTGCAGTTTTAGGTGAAGAAATCCTTTGCAAATGGAATCATAGGAGCTGGCTGGTGAAGAATGCAGATGATATAATTTATGTCCCGGAGGGGCTGAAATGTGGTTTTATGTTTTGTTTCTCATTGTGTTCAGTAGTTTTCCAGTGAACTTGGCCATTGTTTCTGCCAGTCAGTGCCTGTCAGAAAGGTTATGGCAGTTTGCAAAAATCTGGCTACCACTCTACTGGATGCAGATAGCTGGATTAGCGAATATGGGATTTGCTGTACAATAAGCACCTTTGTTTAGGGCTTTTGCAAAGTCTGGAAGTGCTGGCATTGTGCCTGGTTCAATGTAGCTATTAGACTCTTTTCATTGACTTTAATTGGAGCTGGATCAGGGCCTAATCATTACAAAAATCTTCATCCTGCAGAGAGCAATGCTCACATTTGACCTCAAAACCTCAAAAACAGGCATTGGTAGGGGAAAGCTAGAATATAAAAGACAGAAAATTAGTATTTTCCTGTCAAACTATGAACGGTAGAGAACCATATGTGGTACAGTGACTGTAGGCCTCAAGTTTGTCTTGAAGTCCCTAAATTTTTTTTCTACCTACAGTCTGTCCAATTTTGATTTTTGGCAGCTACCAGAGCACACTAGAAGAGAAGGCTGTTTGTCTGCCTTTAGTTGGTGTGGGATTTGCTGTTGGCAAGCACAGATGACAAACGCTTCAGTTCTGTGACCAAATGTCTTTGCCACTGTTTTTATTAGGCTGTGGGATGTTTTCCCTGATATGAGACAAGATATTTTTGACAACTTATTGCAGTGTAATATATGAATAAAATATCAGGGATTAATATATTTTATGTGCGCACACATGCATATATGTATGTATACACATAAAAATACATTTCTTTGCAATTTTAGGGAAGATTTTACAGTTAACAAAAACAATGCTGTATCACTATTATAGATTACTTGGGTAGGGAGTAGTGACTGTCCATCTGTGTCTCTTTGCATTCAATTTCTCTGTATTATCCATGTACTACAAATGAGGGGTTCCACATTTCATGTCCTATGAAAGTCCAAATGGAGCATGTGAAGTGTAATGAGACCCCAGATGAACTGAAACTGAGAGATTATTGATGCAGGAAACTTTAAATGCTGTAGGACTATTAATATATGTATAACGACTTTCTGTATCTTCATTCTCATATATTTTTGTTTTTCAGAGAAATAACTCTTTGACAACACTACTAGAGAGTAAATTTTGTGTGTGTGGTTTTTGTTTTGTTTTGTTTTGTAATGTGTGTATTACAGGAGTCATTCCTTCTTGTCATATTCAAAATACCTGCTATTCGGGATGCCTGAATAGAATAATCTCTATTAGTTTTATTATATCTGCCAATCAGTCCTAACCCATGAGATATGGGGAAAAAGATCGCGTTAGTTTATCAATTTCAGTAACTTGCTGTAACATTTCTTCTGAGAAGAGCCTGTTTGCTGTCTTAAAAAGCTAAATAGTATCTAGCAAAACTGTCATGAAAGAAAGATTTATTCAGCAGCTCTTGATCATGTGTCATGTCAAGCACTGAAGATTTTTATTCCTGGCATGCAAAATGCTAGTATTTTTTCTCTTTGATATCATGAGAGCATTAAGTTATTATCTGCATGCATTCAAATGTGGCAAACAATTGGAGAAGCTTGTACAATATTGTTAAGTCAGGCAACTTATATGCAAAACAGTTTACTCAGTGTTCTGATATCAAGAAATGGAAGTTGTTGCAAAGAAAATCTTTCTTTTTTTTTTTCTCTCTTTTCTCCAAGGCAAGTAATTTCAAGCTAATCTTTTTGATTCACATACTGATGTACAAATGTGTCAAAACTGCTGGAAGAGAATGCTGTAGGGCATATGTTTTAGGAGGTTCTTGATTCGCTTATGTACTTATAAGGTTTCTATTTTTATTTGTGGTGAGCACACTTCACCACCCCTGTCTCACCAGCTCAGAGATCAAATTGAACTTTTCCCCTTTCATGGCTTTATCTTCTGAAATACCTATAAAGCATATTATTATTATTTTTAAATCCTTACTGGATGCACAACTACATGTTCAGTTTAATTCATTATGACTATAGCACAGCTTCGCCATCATCAAAATTGTCTACTCGTGGTTATACTAGATAAAAATTTATTGTCATTTGGATAATGGAAAGAAAAAAATTGACATCTGTGCTCCTCTACTTTCTTAATTTCTTTTTTTTCTGCTGTTATGTTTAGTAGTAGAAAAACAAATTCAAAAGGCCCCTTATACTTTTCCTGCTCTTGCATATCTTGTATGTTTTCTATTTTATGTGCAAAGAAACTAACTGGATGATGGATGGGATGGGCCTACGTTTCTAGATATCTAAATAAGAAGTTAGTAACCAAATTCCTTACTCTTATTTCTGAAAACAGTGGCCTAATTATCATATTCCTCTGAAGAACTTATGAAATTATTTTAAGATCTGACCAGGGGAGGAAGACTTTGAAGGAGACTTGAAGCAGCACATCATAGGTCTTACCTAATCAAAAGTGCTGGAGACTGGGGGAATTAAATAATTGGGCGGATGATGTAGAAAGAAGTTTAAAGGCCAGTTCAGAGCTGGGCTTTGTGCACAACTCTCAAAGCTGAGAGCAGAAAAGCTGTCGAAAGTGAGCTCCGGGAGCTGTTGAGCTGCGGAGGACAGGGCTGGAGAGCACAGCCCTACGGAAAATGGCTCTGCAGGTTTGGGGTGGGGAACCTGCAGGCTGTGAGGCCAGAATTCAGAAGTGCAGGCCTACGGGAAACATCTGAAGAAGAGAGGAACTGAAGATCAGTCCCAAGAAGATCTATGAATTCGAGGGAACTAATTCACCTAAGTAAAATAGAGGAATTATGCCAGAAGAGGGGAGGACATTGTTTTAACTACCTTGGTTGTGAGTTCATTACACCAGGAGCAGCAGGGAAGCAGGATACCTACAGGACTATCCATGGGCTATGAAGTACTCTGAGGTATTGTCCCTATAAAGCCCTATAAACTCTGAACTGTTGTTCATTCAAAAGACAAAATTTGTCACACCTCTCTGCTGCTTGCCTCTGATTTTGGGTATATTTCGGTGTAACAGTTCCCGCTGTTTCTCCGTCATTTCTTTTCTTGGTAGCACATTTACAGTGCAGATGCTAAGGATGGCATTCTGCTTCCCAGGATTAATGAGACTGGATAGTAACGTAATAAATGCCTGTCTGATACACCAGCAGGAAGCATCCCTTATGTCTGCTATACCATTTTGACTTTCAGCTAGGTACATAGAAGACCATACATTCTGATAAGTGCAATTTCTTTATGGATCATTTCACGCTGTGTTTATAAAGGCTTTGCTAGGCTTTTAACTTTCAAAATCAGGGAATATATGGGAATTTAGGGTAATAAATCTACCCTGTACCATAAAGTATATTCCCTTTTCCATAACTATATAACTTCCCTCTGAACACAATTTTTAGTCAGTTGTGCACCTATCAGGACATGGACTGAATTGGTCTCTCCAAGCCAATAAGATGGCCATCATATCAGCTCCTCTTTTCCATTCACCATTGAAAACAAAATTCAGACAGAGATCTCCTGTTTTGCTGACATAATTTTGGAGTGAGGCTGTTTATTTTGTTTATTTTGCTTTTGTTAACAAACAGATTTTCATCTGGAAATCTGCAGTATTAATCAAGTTTGCTATAGAGCCCTGTAAATATGTGCTTATTTTTCCTGAAAACTGTTGGGTCTGTCATCATGCTTCTACTGTGTATGCAAAAGTTGCACAGAACTTGAAAGAATTGTCTCACTGCTTCTTAAAAAAATTAGTAATACAAGAAGACAGAAAAAGCTATTCAAGTATATTTTCAATGGGATGTTTTGAAACCGGACTGTAGTTCAGCATGCCCGGGGAGTTATATGAACATCACAAAATCTGTCTGTACAAACAGGATAGGTGTCAGCAACCTGTGATATGAACTACTTTATTGGCATATGCAAAATAATGTCTTGAATGATTGAAATCTACTTTATTTTTCTCCTGTAGCACTCTGCTACAGCCATTATGGTCACCTCAGAGCACTTTGTAATCTTCTCAGAGCCAACTTGAGGCTTCCTGATTTGCATTTTACTTCATCACAAGAACAGGAGGGAGGCCTGAAGCTGAGCTGCCCCTGCCATGGGAAGGAAAATAACGCAAGGGACAGTACAAAACTCGGAGGCAGAGTCAGGCTTCCTGCTGCTGCCAGCTGAGGCCGTCTGCCCCGTGGGTGCTGGTGCTGTGCCCACCCTCCTGGCAGCAGCAGGCTGGCTGAGGCTCTGCTCTGGCACAAGGCAGGCGGCAGGGCTCTGGCCTTCTGCGGGCTCCTCGCAGCCTGGCAGGCTCCCGGGCGGCCTGCTGCGCTCCCAGCCAGCGCCGCAGCCTTCCCCTCTCCGATGAACGGGAATGTGTGGTTATTTGTCATCCTCCCATGTCTGATCAAGCAATAGATCCTCTAAGTCTCGCTGCTTAATAGGTAGCTTTCGGCAGGTAGTTAGTCCAGATGTCATTCACAGCAGTGAATTTTTCCAGTAACTGCATCCAGATGTTAGCTTTTTAAAGCTTTCTCATTCGTCCTTTTTAACATTTTGTTTTGTTCCACTGCTGGCTTTGCTGACAACCGTAGTTCTGCCAGCAGCCTAGCACAAGGACTTCAGTATTACTGTGATAGTACTTTGTCTTTCTGAATGTCCTCCTGCTTTCAGTTGTATATGATGAAGAACGGGTGCCCTGTCATGCTGAGGTTAAATTCATAAATTCTTCAGGAGGTGAAGAATACAAGACCCTTTCTGGGCTAAAAAAGGGCAATTCCTGACCTTTTTCTTTCCCCCGATGCTTCTCTTATAACTGATGTTTGTCAACATAATAAAAGGCAGAACATATTCCTGTAGAAATTCTAATCACAAACCAGTTTAAATATTGAGAAGTCAGTGATTACAACAATGTTGAGTGCAGCAGTAGCCTTCAGACATTATGTGGCTGCCCAGAAACTCAACAAGAGTGTCGTATCTTTTCTCTCAACCTGCATGGTTTTTGGTTGTTGCCCCCGCCCCACAGTCTCTTCTAGTCTAATCTCCATTTCTTTGCTAACTGTCAATAACAAATAATTTCCCTTTTATCTGCCCATCACTGCAGCCACCTGGAATTTTCATCCACCGTGGCTGCTGTGTTGTAAATGTAGAGGTGGAAGGTCAGGGCAGGGATGAAGCAGCTATGGCTCTTCAAAGCACAAAGGGAAAAGCTACTTAGAAAATAGTCAGTTTGCTCTTTTTCTTTTCAAAATTCCCTAATTGTGGGTATGTAAAGGTATGGTGTGGTCATATTGTGGATCATGTTGGAATAATACAATTCAGTATATCCTTAAATATTCAACTTCTATGGCTAAAAATAAATGAGTCTTGTTTCTTTAAATGAGACTGTTCTATATTTGTAACAGGATAAGTCCTCTAAAGGTGAGGAAGCTAGGAGCTTGATAACTACATGAGCTGTTATCAAAGCCCACTGGGAAGTGATCATGTGTTCCCCTTAAAGAACTAAAAGAGACACTTCAGGCAAGGAAATTCCTTTTTTTTTCTCTCTCTCTCTCTTTTTTTTCTCCCAAATATCCTGAAACTGGGGAAGTAATGCAAAGAATTTATCAGAATAGGATAAACTGGTGTGAATATATTATGCAGCTGAGTCAAAGACTAGCAGTGGCAAGACAATGAACAAAATCACTGTTTTGTTTTGCAGCACCTAGTTGTTATTTTAGCATACATTTTGAACCTCATTTAAAAAACTAATCTGTTATCCTTTGCTGTGTGCAGAGCACAAATCTTTAAACTACTATACTTAGTTTTTATATAAGTCATCTATATGTGCCAGTGTTATCTCTCTTACCTGTCAAAAAGGTAATGCTTACCTATAGCTAACAGCTAATGTTGTGACAGAATGAGTTCCTGACTGATGTTCTGATTGCAGGCCATACCGGTAATAATAAGTACACAGTACTCTCTTGTAGGTGTTTCCTTGCTGGAGTTCAAATATATCTAAGTGCTTTGATTTTTGGTACCTTTGGTTTTTGCATAGCTGTTTTGTACAAGGGGGGCTTGAAAAGTAAAAGTGCTTCTAAAAAGATGTGTAATGTACAGTACATTTTTTGGTATTGTATAGGGAATTTCAAGTTCCTTGTGCAGTTAGGGGTTAATAAATGTATACAGGAGATTTCCCTTAAACAGAGTAGGTTTTTGAGAACCAGCACCAAATTATGCTAATGAATCCTGCTGGTTATAATATTCTTCAAAATACAAAATTGCTAACTGTGGTTTGGTAGAGAAAATTCTACCTGAAAATTTTAACTTCTGTGTAGGAAATATATCAAACTCTGCCTAATCCTCTTCCTTTTTTTCCCTGCCTAATGGTTCTGTTTTGTCCCAAAAATGTATTTTTCAACAATGCATGCCTCCATTTTCTAATAACTTTAGCTTGAAAATGTAATGGCAGTATCTGTTTATTTCTCTTGCTTGCTGAGGTATCCTTACATTCTATCACAGGCTAGAAAATGTTCAAATAAATGAGTCTTAATTGATTAAACAGTCGACATTCAATGACAAAGATGTAGCTAAAGAATAAAGCATCTTCCTGGTCCACCTGATGAAGCTTTAAGCTTTTACTCAAATCCACAAAGCCAACAGCTAATTGAAATAGTACAATTCATTTATATAAATCTTTATTTATATAATCTTCTTGTTAAAATAGCCTGTGAATCCTTTTGAAGGCATAGACAGCCAGCTTCACCTTCATCCTAAAAACATGATTATTTTGGTTAAAAACTTCAGCAGTGAAAACTGACTTGTGCTTTGACTAAGCATAATATTTAATGGTTCAATACTAATATACAGAAAAAAACCCTGTACTGTTGCGACTCCCAGATGTGTTCTGGGTTCGGTATGTGCTGTTCCAAGTACTTCTATTTAGCTTGAAAGGACTGATGAAAACACAACACAAGCAGAGGTATACTGGAAAAAACAAGCTGGTAAAATTCATCTTTTGGGTAAACATTTTATAGCGAAAATTCTGAGCTGCCAAATCCCCATTATTTTCTGCAGGGACCCCACAGTTAGGATGAGGCTTAGTTAGTAAAAGAGAAGCATTTACACATAATACAGAAATAGGTAGACATATCTGCAATATGATAATAAGGGGGTTATGATCTAGAGTCTGAAGAATTAGGTTTATTGACCCATGTTGTGATGCCTGCAGGACTAGATGGGAACTTGCACCTGGCAATGGTGAAGGCCTTACTTCTAGACCTAGGTTCAGAAGGGCTAAGCTATGGTGAAAAGAGCAGGGTTCAGGACAGGATTAGGACTGGAGACAGAATGATGAGCTACCATAAAGCACCCATAATTAAGATGAGAGCTGGTGACAGTAGATGTATGACTCATAGCTGCTATGAAGCAGACTTTATAAACCCTACTTTCTTTAGCCCATATCTCATCCTTATTTCTAAATCCACACCAGGGAACATGATCCTCTCCAAGAGAGAAGTATAAGGCAACACCTGCCAGCAGTGGCTTTCTCCCTGACTTTGTTGGTTTTCTAATGTCTGTGATTAAACATAGTTGTTTAGATGCTGCAGTCCTAATCCCTAATACCAAATTTAACCCTATCATACTCCATAGCTCATAGATATTTACAGGACTTATAATTAAACACAAGGTATTTAGCTCTTGTCAAAAATCCTAACCACAGCCACAACTCTGTACCAAGGACTCCCCAAATCCTCCAGGAGTAACTTCATTAGTTTGTGATGGTTAGAGCCCTATAGCCATCTATTTCTCCATTATAACTAAGGAAAAATCATTTGCCCTTGCCAGCACCAGTTCCCACACTTGCCTTGTCTACTTTGAATTCTGCTGCACTTCAGTAACTGCTGTCTGTAACCCTAAGCCTATAAATTCTTCTCTCCTGAAGAATTACCTTAACACCATAGCACATAATTTCTGCATACCTCAGTGCTGATTGCAAGCATTGTCCCTGCAAGCAGCAGTCATCATCCTAATGTGGAAGATGATTTGCCAGGAAGACAGGTGGCTTTTAAAGAAACGGGTTTTATTAGCTATGTAGGTAAAGATCAGCTGTGATACAGATAAAATCGGAGTTAGGATTATGGTGAGTTTTAGGGTTTGGCAACTGAGTCACTGAAGAGTAGAAATGGTTGTGAATCCGGCTAAGGCCTGCAGCCATAGGATTAAAGCTGGTAATGAAAAAAGGAAGAGGTCGTAATCTTGTAGCTGGTAGGATTTACTGTGTAGCATTAGTACTAATTTAATGCTAGGTTTGGGGAACTGAGGGTCTGGAAAACTGGAATGATTGCCTACAATCCTGTAAATCACTAGAAAGTGGAACTCTTCCATGGATCTGAGTCTCAAATGGCCAAGGAGGTGAAATCTGCAAGCAAGATAATCCTTGCCCTAACCATAATCTTATAACTACTACCAGGTCCCAATATAAAAATATTGGGAGATTGTCCCTGCCTGTACTGACCCTCGTCTTTGACCTCTCTGTCAGAAATGTCAAAGTGCTTCTCTCCTCTAAGCTTCTGGGCCTGTCCCTAACCATAGCCTTAATTCTAAGCATGGGTTAGACATTTTTACTAGCTAAAGCTAAAGATAACACCATGGTCCCTGCTAACAGCAGTCCATATCCCACCCAGTGGACCTTGTAGTATGATATAGTTATCACAGCTCCTCAAGCCTCCTTATCATGACTCATAATCCTAACTAAATTTTAGGCCAAAGATCTTTATGTAAAAATAAATCTCAGACATTTTTCCCTTGGTAGCGTGAGCCCTCACAATATCTTGATAGATCTTCATTACTCCTGAGGCCCAGCCATCCTGAACTGCAATCCTAACTGGGACTGCAGGTATTTGAATACCCTGGTTGTAAAAAGTTATCCTAAGCCATTTGCTTCTGCACCTACCGGCCTTTATCCTAACGTGATGGATGGCCTTGCAAAGTTTGCATTCAGTTTGACTGGTATCTACAAAGAGAAAGGGCTTTGTTAGTTGTGGAGTGAGAACTATTCACAGTGCTGTGATTAAACCTGGGATTAGGGTTAGGAAATTGAGAGGCTGAGGACCGGTGTTTATTCCTGAATGCAACTAAATCCAACATCTGTTGTAGTAAGACAACTGCAACTTCTTGCTGCCAGGAAGTCTTAAAGTTAATTTTGTGGTTGATAGGGTTCCTGTAGGTTTATGCTGCCATGAAGTACAAAACTATCAGGGAGTCCTGTTAGTCAGCCATAGCTGAGATAAAGGATTTAAGAGTGGGCCAGTTATCTGCTGAAGAAAACAGAGCCAGATTTCACTAATTTTTTTTTAGAAGTGAAGCTGATGTTTTCCACCTTACATTCCTTCAATTTAAATATAGAAGTACACATTGATCATCGTAGTATGCATTTGCTTGTCTCCCCTCCAATTTCTTCCTCTATAGTAGCATAAAAGCAGAAGGTGTATGTGTTTGTACATGTGGGAGATTAAAGCATTGCATATGTGATAAATTATTGTTATGCCCAAGAGACAAATCAAGAAGTTTGTTTCAGAAAGTAATTATGGTTCTATTTTGCAAGCACTTCAACTTATCGTATATAACGACTTGTATACATTTGGGGGATTGCAAAATGTTGAGAGAGGAACCTTGAGAATACACTCACTCTCCAATCGCAGCTTCTGCCTCTCACCCCTCATGTAATGTCTGGTCCAGCACTGAAAGGGAAAGGGGTTGACACAGGGAGGAGCTCTTTAAGTGAAGGAGGCTGTTTTCCTAAGAGATGACAATCAGCTTGTCCAACTGGAGGGAGTTGTTTTCTCCCAGCTAATATTATTTGGGCAATGTTGCCTCATTCCTTCACTTTTGGTGGAGGAAGGTGATGGCTGTTCAAGTTTTGAATTGCTGTGGCACTCACTGAGTTGGCTGGCAGGAAGCCTGACCTAGCTCTCCTCAGGCATGGGCAAAGGAGGTGCCTATCACCTCCTGTCAACAGCTTCCCAAAGTAACTGCCTCTGCCTTCTGCCTGTTCTACTAGCAGGTAATTAGCACCCTAAAACAGAAGCCCATTCCTCAAAGGCCACGTCTACATTTAAGTTATTTCTGTTGTACTCAGAGAGTTAGTTGGCTTGTATGTAGTTAACATGAGTCATTTAATCCAAAAATAGGATTTGCACACATGTTTAGCAAATCTGCTAACAGCCTACATTAGTTCTGCACTCGGACATGTTTGCAACAATGCCTTCTGGGTGTGTATCGCTGCTTTCTTGAAATCCATTTGTGGTTTTTGTATTATGGGTTTGTTCGTATCTCATCTTTTTTGTTCAGTTGGTTATAGAGACATGTTCAGCCATGGACTTTAGTTTTGGTATCAAGGTGAGAGGGAAAGGTCACAGCTTCTAGATTTGCTGATTTGTTCCAAATCTTCCTCTCTAATTTCTTTGTGTTATGACATGAAAATTAAATTAAAGATATACTGTGAAACTACGCTGTGGACATCTGCTCCATTGGACTACTAAAAGACTAGGATGTAATAGCCCAAAACTGCTTTGAAAAGCTGTAGGTAAGAGTACCTGTGACAAATCAGTGCAGGCACAAGAAGTCATGCAAAAAAGTCATCACTCCAAGGGCTAGAAATCCAACTGCATTTATATATTTTATAATCCTTAGAGGGATGGCTGCTCCAAAACAGCTTAATTTAAAACAGACATTTTTCTGATGCCCTTGAATTTTGTAGTAGATACAGTGGATTCAAATGCAGTAGTCATGATTTATGATGTATAAAGTAGTGTATGATTCAAAAATGCCAAACTGTTGGCCATTTAAAATATCACCTGCATTTTTCTAGAGGGGGCATCTTGTTTTGTGATTGATAGAGAAGTTGGGGGGAGTTTATGTTTGTGCATTCTTGCTGTTGTTTTAAAAAAAGTTCTTCTTGAAATGCTAGATCTGTGGTGTTCAGTTGCTGCTCAGTTTCCAGGTATAGTTGCACATTGGGATCAGACCTATACATGTCAAGAAAGCAACAGACTGTGTTTGATGTGCCATAAGATACAGAGATCCTTTGACACATATTGAAAACTTGAGCCTTGATCCGTTAGTGGAAACCATTAGCATATATAGTCTGGCAGGTCACTGACATGCAGTATCAGATCCCCCTGTGGGACTGGATATTCAACACTTAGGTCATGCTATTAGCTTATCATATGGTAATGAAATAAAACGCAAAAATACATGCTTAGGGTTTCTTGAGTGAACATACAACTGAAATAAAACAAAAACTGCATGCAACTTCTTAGGGTTTGTTATGTATTGTATAGAGGATTGCTTTAATGTTCTAAGCACCAGGTTTAGACTCAAGTTCAAAACTGACCCAAAGATTTAAATGTGAGTAGAGCAGGCCCAGCTCATAATGCTCTTCATGTAGCTAAGTTATGAACCCAGTAGTCGCCACCAGAGACCAGTGTCCCTAATTCCAAGTTTTATCCTTTATTGACTGGATTATGTCGCAACTCAGTAAGATTTTTGTATGCTCCTTGATAAGGGCAGTTCAAAGCCATCCACAGAATGGTTAAAAATACCTTTCTGAAAAGGAGAGAAGACAGATGTGCAAGGGGTCACACACTCCCCAAGTTAGCTTTGGTGTCAAAGAGTTTTCCTGAGAGGTAATTTTCATCAGAAATGCACAGATAAAGACTAATCTCTCAGGGTAGAGAGGAAGGGAGCTGCAGACTTAGAAATCTTTACTTTTCTTTAATTTTCATCTTACAGTTCGCAAATATGCTGTTTTAACACATCGTCAGATGACCATCTGTATCATTAGGCCTACAAAACCTTTTCAGGTGCAGGGTGTAAATCATGACTCCTGAAGGCAGTGCATGCATATACGCTTTAAATGAAACAACTGCCACATCTAGACATTGGGTAGACATGTCTGGGATATACAAACTTCTTGTTCTTTTAGCCTGGTACCAGTAGTGCCAGCCATAAACCCAGCAGCACATACGTCTTACCTTAAAATCATATTTCCCTACAACTACTTGTGATGCTTGGTCTGATATGTCCTACTGCAGAGCAGATTCTGGGAATTAGCTGGAGTAGGCATTTTAGCAGAATTAATCTTAACCTAAGTGCCATGATTTGACAACTTAACAACTGTGGAGCAGGAGATAAGCCTTACAACTGTCTTCATCCTACTAATTCAGGCCAGCGTTATTAATAAGGTGCGTGAGATTTACAGTAAGACCTTTGCAAGTAGATTTAAGTTTAACAGCCAGGAAAACTAAATTTTGCTCTAGATGCAAGGCAGAAAATACTAGAAGTTTTGTTTTACTTTCCAGTAAGCTACTTCTACAAATAACATTGCAAATGTTACACTGGAGCTTCAATTACTGAAGGCTTTAGGCATCTGAACAGAATAAAAATGAAGAGAAATCTTCATGCAAATAAATAGATTCACATTCCTTTAAAAAAAAGACGTGAAATGTCTTACAATAAATACAGATCCAAAATCCTCTATGGCAAAATGTCTCTTTCTTATGTATTGTAAGAAATATAAACAATACAAGGAAAAGAAACAAACTAATAATTCTTATCCAGCAATAAGTACACAACCATCAGTAGTGTCTTACAGTTTTTAGTATTTATATTTATATAACACCTTCCCCTCTTCCTTTTCAAAATGTTTTCTATGTATTATGTTTCATAGGAGCCTTGTGCAATAATTTTATCTTCATCATAGAGGTGGAAACGCAAAGGTAACAAGAACTGACACCCAGAGAGCAAGTGCCACACTCCAAACAGAATGTAGGAGTATTAACTCCTACTCTCTTGCACCAACTTTTATATGCATACTCATTCCTGCAGTGTCTGCTCAAGCACATTTTCTTCATTTCATTCTGAATTATTTTGAATATATTTTGTTTCTGAAAAAAATTGTGATCATAAGCTTTTCTCCGTCAACTCCTGCATGTAGCAGTGTCTCTCTTCCAAACCCGCAGTAGCACACTCTTAAATATACAGAAAACTGGCTTTCTATTTGTAAGAGTATGCAGGATACCTGGATACATTTTTTATTATTATTATTTATTTTGACTGCCACAATGTGGCATAATAATCTGGGGCCTTTCTGATCTGTATAGAGATGTTACCACAACCCCAATATCAAATTTGTGAAATGATAATTTCCTCTCTTATAAAATTCACAGGGAGGTAGAGAAATTCAGCATATTAAATGTGTATCTATCTTCAGTACACACTGAAGAGGGAGAATGTTCATACAATCTCCTGTGGCACCTCAAATTTCCTTAGAAACCTCTCCTTAAATTACCCTGGAGTATTTGTCTAACCTGACCCTGCTGTGCTTCTGAGATCACCGCTCACAAATAAACAAGCTATAGCAGTATGGACGTTGATCCTATTACTCCTGTACTTTATAAGAAGATACTATATAATTACTCTTGAAATGCTGGCCTAATGTATTAATATTATTATATACCCTAGCATGCTGGAAGTAACTATATAAAAATGCTGAAATATATTAGAGAAAGTACAGGTATCATAATTTTACTTATAGATTGTGTTCATGCTTTCTATCACAAGGTTGTCGTCTTAGCAGTTCATGACATCACCAAACTTTAACCATTTTGGCTGAAATTTTCTACACTACTTGCTATAGGTAGACGTTGCTGTGCCTCAACTTTCCCAAATGGAAACCATAAAGGAATTCAGCTCACAGAGATGTTAGAAAAAAGATTAATTAACATTGGTTAAGCATCCTGATATTGTACTGTAAGTAGGAAAGTCCATGCAGAAATGAAAAAATTTTGTTTTCAGAATTTTTTGAATCTATTTTTTGAATCTATTTGAGGCCTGGGGCTGCACATCAAACCAAATATTGAAAAATCCTTAGGCAGTAAGCAGCATTCATTCTGTGTGTGATTAAGACTGGAGTCTAGTGGGAAACTTAACATGTGATCATTTAATTAAAGAATGTAGAATAATGAATATAAACAAGGGAAGGATCAAATTTTACAGGTAACCTTAATTCCAAATTTTTGTGTACTTAGTTTTGCAGCCTTTATGTTCTTTTACTGTAAGTTTTCAGTGTGTAATGTATGGCATAAAGGAAGGCAAAAGTGCAGTACTATTAACTGATTTTTTTCCCCTCTATTAAATGTTAATGTAAAAACTGTAACAGAGAATGTAATTGCCCATTTACTATTCTACAATAGTTTAGCCATCTCTCAATCAAAGAGAACTTCTCTGCACATTAACTAAAAAAGCCCTCAGAATCTTTCACCTTATGCCTCTGACTTTTAAGTATATGCTTGACCACTGAAATTCCTAACCTTCTGTGCAAAAGTCATGAATTATTTCTAGTTCACCAGTAAGGATGTCTCTATAACAATATAGCTATGTTAGGTCACTGCCTTACATTGTTGCTGCTTAACTTGGTTTCAACAGAAGCAAAAGCTGTAGAGCGGTTAGGAATTAGCTGTGTTGTAAATGGACTAGTGGGTAATCCTTTAGATTTGTTATTAATTATACTGACCTTCCAGCTGAAAGCTCCATCCAAGCTCAGAACATTTATGTTACGAGAGCCCACTTCAGCCTTCTAGTACCATTCATAGTTCACCTTTCCTAGCATGTATTGCAACATATAGCTCATCTCACTAAAAAAACAAATTCATGAAAGTGCCTTTGCAGATAAAGCAAGCACACTGTACAATTCTATTCATAGGGAAGGGTAGTCCTATATTGGCTTCAAAAACTAGTACATATTCTTCCTTATCTTCTAGTAGGCCTTTATTCAATAAAATTGAATTATGAAACACCCTAAAACTACGTATCCAGTAAGCAACAAGCACTTGTCACTTCTTCATCATTAATTTTCATTTTATGCCTAATTCTCAGACCATTTCACATTTCCCTGTATTTCCTAGAGCTCTGATCCTGCTGTTCATGCCCATGTGCAAGTCTCATTAACACTTCTTCTCCAAGACTGCTGGGACAAAGCATTTGTGTTGATACTGTGTAGCGTAAATTCAACAAGCAGGCTTGGCAGGAAATGTCCCAAACTACCCCAAAGTATTGTCATAATGCTAACAAATAATGCACAGGTACCCCTAGGGGAGTGGAGGGGCAGAATCTGATTCTACCTGCTCAGAAGTGAGATACAGAGAATGTAAAAAGATATTTGTTCTCTTACTTTTATCCGTAATAATGGTATAAGTAACTTTTTCATTTTAAAGTTTTTTTGTTTGTTGTTTTCAGCTTGCTTTAAATATTGAGATTGATGATTACAGCTTCTCTCATTTTCCTGGTCCCCTTTTCCTATTTTTACAGGACTGGAAATATGACTCTACGGAAGCTGTAACTTCAGCTTTGGTTCCTGGATAGCTCAGCTCAGAAAGGGAATCATGTTGGGTTTACTTTTTGTTAAAGACCTCAGCATGTCTCTCAGAAGCCAATAGCAAACCTCACACTGAATTCAGTTATGCAAGATCAGGGTTTGAACTGGAAAAGTTAGCAGATATATGCCAGTAACTGAGAAGAGAATCAGGCCGAGCGGGCAGACAACTGTGATGCTCTTATTTCTGTTCCTGTGCAGTCAAAAGCAGGTACTGTGCTGTTTCATGTTTCTGACTGAAAAAATATTTGTTTAATGGTCTCAAATTTACAAATGTACCCCTATAGAAAGGTGAAATTTAAGACTGTACTATTAAAAAAGGAGCAAGAGATAGTTTTAATGGCAATTTTGAAGGGATTTTCTTTCTAAAGAAGTGCAAACTTTCATAAAGAAACACGAGGAATACTTTTTAAAACTCTGATTCTTTGTTCATAAATTCAGGCAAATATATTTTTTACTCAGATTTAAATTTTAATCCAAGGTCTATGATTCAACCAAAAAGTTAAATAAACTGCATACTGTTCTTTTGATATTGCACCACAGTTAGAGCTGAGAAAACAAATAAAACTGAAATAAATTCTTCCTCTAATTCTATGTTTTTCACATTAGAAATTGTATATGCCTGTCTAACATTTTTCTTGAAAGTCAATCATTTCATAACTGTGTGTTCAAAATATTTATTCTGAGTAGTTGTTAGCATTTGAGCTATTTTGGTTGTTATTGCACACAAAGGTTACTCAGAATGGTCCTCCTTCTCCTCCTTCTCAATTTTGGGTGAGCTTCCTGAATTACAAACTAAAGAATTGCTGTAACATGTTAACAAGCAAAGTCATTCCTTAAGGACTCTTTAAGCTCAGGAAAGTATTTGGGCTTGTGATATAATCGTTCATGTCCCTTAGAGTATCTTTTTGCCTTGTGATCATCTCTTTGGCTTCAGCAGATCTTTACACTTGTGTTTTGCTGCAGACTATAGTGCTATCTTGAATAAGAACTACAGTATTCTAAAAAATGTAATTATTGGGAAAATATAAGTGATAAGAAGTCATATAAAACTTAAGACAAATATCCATGGAAAAAGGATCTGTGGTATCTGCCAAGCTGTCATTGTGCAGTAAAATCAGCATGCTGTAATGCCAGCCTAATTAACAAGCCAAATTTTTCTCTAAATGTAATGCAAGCTCTACAGTTCACCAAACTTCCTTGAAAACTCTGTCTAAGTTCATGAAAATGAACATGGTTTTAATGCGGGGCTTGCAACAAAATCCAAATCCAACTAAGTTTCATATGGTTTACGGATTTATAAGTAAAGAGTGGAACAGAACTGAACAGAATTCAAAAGTTGTCCAAAAACTTGGACAATTTCGCTTACAGTGGAAAAGTAATCTTTCATATCACGGATTGTTATGGAAGAATACCCAACCAAAAAAGACACCAAGATAGCTCTCAGCTTCATTCAGAATTACAAATCTTTATTATCATTATTTATTACTGTGATATTACTGAGAGGAACCTAATGTGATAGGGCCACAGTCTATGCTGAGCCCCTTGATGCTGTTGTCCTAGTTACACAGTAATGTATCTTGTTGGACACACCAGACTTCTCGGGTGAAACTTAGTTCCAAATGTGATGGCAACTGAACATCAGGCAAGTACTCAGCAGTTTGAAAGAACCACCTAATTCATGCAATAAAATGTCAGATTATTACTTTGTCATGTCACTGAGATTTTATTTTACAAATGTTTATTCCTGTTCTTGGCCATATGAATGGATTTGCAATTAAGGTCTTTATTTAGTTTCTTTAAAACATCATTCCTGTTTATAAATCTTCTGCAATTCCATTTTAAATGTAATTGCTTCTAAATCTCAGAAGACATTAACAGTAGCCTGAACTGATATATTTTAATACTAAGAACTGTGATTTAAACTACTAAAGCAAAAACCAAACAAAAAAAAAGACACTATTCTAATCATGTTTTGGGAAGTGGTTCTTTTTATTTTCTATTTGTACCACTTTTTTCAGTGTCTTAGATTCAGTTCTAGCTGTAGCTTCATAGTGGCATAAGGCTACACTGCCTGCTTTTACAGTGATGGTATTCATGTAAAAAATGTAAATAAATCCCTGTTCCTGCATTAGGAATCACTGTTCCTTCACCCTCAGTTAGGGTGAGGACAGTTTCTGTTGGCCCATAGTACTGGAAACTGTATTCCATATTCCTGGCCATCTCACAGACTCTTCAGGAGTGCCATTCTGACTGGGGAAGCTATTACTGAGCTTGTAGCTATATCTGTAGGCAGCTCCATTCAATAAGAAACTAAGCAATAAGTTCTTCAATGTCTGCTGTTAGAGTGGAGGAGCTCTCTGTTTTGCAGATACCCTAAAATGGAAGTGGAAGGCTCATTTCCTCCTTCACTGGGAAGTCCAATTTTCTGTTTTCTTCACAGGTAGATGCTGGAAATGACAGTCTTTAACTTAGAGGCACTCTGTAATGTGTTTCAGGAACTGATGAGAATAATTTTTTTTTAGAGAGAAATGACATTTTCTCCAGACTTTTTCTTTTTTTCTTTTTTTTCCATTTTATTTCTGGCTAAATGAATGCCAGGCAGCTAGGCAGGAATGAACTCCCTTCATCTAGTGTGCACGCTTATTGTCTCCAGCCAAGATATTTCTTTGAGCATTTCAGCACAGTTCCTTCTCTATTTGAAGATACTTATGACACTTATGATTTGTGTGGATGTACTAGCATAATCTCTTCAGGGAATGAATCATGATAAGAGCAGAGATACATCATCAGTGATGCTTTAATAGCAGCACAACCCATCCAATCTTTTCCACAGTCAAACTGCAGAAACTTCTAGATTACAAGGAGTTTTAGCAGTGCCCCTCATTACATCCTCTCTTCAATGCCTTGCAAACAGTCAGTAAGCATGAACCTCTGTATTTGTGTTTTCTTACGTCTTACAGAGAGTCCTGGGTTTTATTCTGATGAAGGGTTCCAAAGCAGTAGCATTTTACCATACAATGATCTCAAAACCTCTTTGTAGTTTGGTTCCAACTGTTCTACCACAAAGACCTTGCTGGTGTCTGAATGGTCAGAAGAAAATGCATTTCTGCTTTTGCCTTCTTATCTAAATTTCCTCAAACAGCAGTTCCATTTTTCTTTTTCCTAGATCACCTCATGCTCACTGAAGGCCATAACTAGGCCAGACAAGAGCTGCATGTGGAGCAGCTCAAGAGAAAGTGGAGGGACAGCAATAAACTGCCTGAACACTCCCTGGCCACAGATGAGAGCAGTCCCAGGTACCCTTAATTAGGTGTACCTGCTTATGGCTTGAATGAGTCATTTCAGCAACCAGGGCTCAGCTGCTGCCCTTTCTGTGAAACAAATCTTCCTTTTCAGCTTCCAAAGAAAAGTCTGACACAAAATGGCTTCATCAGCTTCTGGCACATGTGAGTTTGGGCAAAGACTTTGTGTAACAGCTAAGTCATGACTTCCAGTCTTTCTTTCAATACCTTCTTTTTTAACCATTCTTTTTCTTTCAGTCTACAGTTACTTTCAGTCTTCCTATCACTGATTCTTCACTTGTCATCTAAGTTCTTTTCCATGACATCACATTTTATGCTTTCTGTTCATTCATGAAAATATTCCATACAGTCCTTGAGCGAGCTGTCTCTTCCAGGCCTATCAGGACAATCTGCTTGGTTCTTTTTCCCTTGAGTGATGCTTTTCTTCTGTCCCAGTCATTTTCTGATCTGCTTAGCTACACTGCATCCTGACCATACATTTGGAATACAAATGCGTTTTTCCTTATAGCGCTCTTTCTTTTTATTGTATGTATGCAGGCTGTTCAGAGTTTTCCATGCTTAGTGACCTGACTCAGTCACTTACATCACATACCCGTTGTCCAGCAGTCTGTCTAATTATGACACACTAGGAACCATGTTAAGAAGCCTAGATTAATAAACAAAGTTGTGTAAGGTATTTATTTCTATGTATGCTAAATGGAGCTGCTCCAGTGAGTTGCACCTGTGAAGTTTCCCAGGGCGGAAACACTCCTCCTCTGTGTAAGAACTCAGGTGCAAAACTAGTGACTAATGCTATAATTCTCAAGTGAATATGATCCTTCATTAGCTGCACAGGGACAGGCTTACAGACATTCGTGTTTTTCCTTTGGTTATGTCTAGTGGCAGACTTCATCCAAGCTAGCTGTTAATAATGATGTGGTATTATGATAAATAGCTCAAGAACAGAAACAGTCTCACTGTGACAGCATGGTGTTACATTTAGACTGCTTTTCCCCACTTGTCATTCACAGCTACGCTGGGTGTTTGCCATCAACAGTGTAAACACGCCATTTTAATTTCCAGGACTGGTAAAAATGAAAGTTGTGCAGAAAGAATTCTATATGAGTGGATATAACTGGAGAGAATATAGCAACTTCTTTTTTTATGTAGATGCATTATTTCCTTCACTGAATTCCACTGAGATGTTGTAACCAGTCTTATTCAAGTATGATGAGTTAGAAATATGAGTTAGCAGCGCTTGCATTAGCAGAGGTTTTGGGAAAGGGAAACAATTAAGGGACGGACTTTAATTTCTGCAAATCTGGTGAGATATTTCACATAATTAGCGTTTAACAATGATAAATGTTCTGAAAAGGTACAGTAGTTTATGAAATAAACAATCTGGAGTTAGTGTAATTAGTTCACCAGTATTCACAGATTAGATTTTGAGATTATGGACAGAAAACCTCCCATTTCCCAGAATGAATAACAATTTGGGTTAAGAGAAAAATATATTTTTTTAAACTAACTTCTTTTTATAGAGGCAGATAATAAGGTTTGGAGTTTTCTGTATGATTTATTTAAACAAAGCATTAACTTCTATAGGATCCAATTTATCTTTACATTAAATACCTTAAATAGATATCAGAATGCTGGCAAACTAAAATGAAATGAAGTGCAGGTAAGAAAGGGCAGATTAATAAGTAGTCCAGTGGTTTTCAGTGTCATTCTGTGTAGAAAAAGGCATGAACAACTGACATTCCTTGTGACGGTATTCGTCAATATCCCCTGTGGTTTGTGAGCTGTTAGATCTTGAGTAGCCAGCAATCCTTTTGGTTTGGAAAAAAAACCTGTGCATTTACCAGGAAAGCTAAGATGCTCTCAACAATTTAGGTAGCTCTTTCTCAGTCTTTTCCCTTTTCTGACTTCACCCTAAATCACTTTTCAGTATTTCTTTCTTTTACAGATAACTGTGGAATTACTCTGAAAGTGTAGAGAGAAAACACTTCCCCAGTTATCTTTTTATCTGTATAAAGTTGTGCTAGGAATGATGGTCAAAGCATCATTTACATACAGGACAGTTCACTAAAGTGTAGCAGGGTGGTTAGAAACATCCCAAAACAAAACAAAAATTTGTGACAAAGAAAGAAAAAGTCAGTGAGACAGAAAATATTAGGAAAATATGTATCATACCTAGATGCCTTTGATCATTTCCGTTCAAGGCAGTTGTATACATTCATTTTCTTAAATATCTTCTTTTTCTGTTTGAAAACTCATTATTTGTAAATGGAGAGTGCTATTTTTCTGAGTCCCTTTCAGCCAGAAAACAGGCTCCAGCCTTCACTCCGGCACACTGTTAATTTATTCTGTGGAATCCATCTTACTTTAAGTGTCGTGATTCAGCAGGTCTGCTTTCATAGCAAGCAGAAAACATTTTAATTCTGTCCAGCCTCCTAACTTCAGCTGGGGTTGCTCACAGAGTTAATTCAGCAATAATTTAATTGCATTTGAAGGCCTCAGACAGAATTCACATTCTTTACAATCTCAAGAGCTAGAGACTGTAAAATTCTTTTTCTTTTCCTCTAAGCTCATCAGATCAGTAGCAAATGATATTTCTTTCTGTACTGTACAAATGTGCTCTGTTTGAACAAAACTTAGTCATTCTGCCCCATATCTGCAGCCCCTCTCCAAAGCTGTAACGCTGAGATTTCTTCTTCCAAGGACATTTTTCCTCCTGAGGCAGCTCCCCCATCGTGAGAGTGGCCAGAGCCCTAATATTAGCTGGTGCTTTTTGAAGGGATGCCACAGGTAACAGGGTAGTTACCCCAGTGGGCCGCGCTGTAGATGCGACTTGGCATCCCATATGGAGTGAAACCCCTCAGTTGGCCCACTGCCAGGCTGAGCCATGCGTGAGGCACCCTGGGTACCAGCATGAGTATTTCTGCGGTCTAAGTGAGCGCACGTGCTGGGCACATGAGAAGAGAGCACCCCAGGGCTGCTGGAAAAGAAGCTGGACAGCACTGGACTGCCGCAACCAGGACAAGTGATCCAGCCCCTCTCCCTACCTTGTCCCTGCCAGGTCCTGTCCTTCCTGGTGCCACTTGTGTGCGCGCGGAGCCCGGCATCACACGTGCAGTGAGTTCCCTATCCGGGGGAGCAGCAGGGCTGCTGCACACATGCAGCTGGGCCGAGCCGCGGCCAGCCAGCCAGGCCTCGCCGGGAGGCAGCACAAGGGCCACCGCAGATGGTTCTCCCTGCCTCGGTGGCAGCTCGAGCCGCCTGCCCAGAAGGGTTGGGCATTGCTGACGCGGGAACGAAACAGTTACTGCACATCAGCTGTAAATCTGCCCCATGGAGGGAGCCACTGGTAATTAGGCAACCAGAGCAGGGCACAGCTGCCTTTGAAAAAAAATAGAGAGCATTTCAACAACTGAAGAGCCGGGCCACCAGCAATGTGAAGTGATATTTATTTCCTTCAGGATCTCAGTCAGCCATAGAACTGAAGATTTCTGCTTTTTCCTCCCCTTTCCTCCACCCCCCCCCGCCTTTTTCTGACCTAGTTATCTTTTAATTGTTTGTTAGCAGATCATCTTTTGGCCACATGGCTTGTTGTTTATTTTCCTTGCCTGACCTCCAGAGGGATCTGTCAGACAGGGATTTTTATTTTCAGTTCATAATCTCTTTAAAATCTTTCCCTGCTCATGGCACTCAAGTGCACTCTATTCAAAGGAATCTATTAGCTGTATTAGTTTAGTTGGCTTTATTATTTTTGTGTGGATATTCATTAACTTCAGATGATATTTAAAAAAGTACCACTGAAAAAGGAAAAGGAAAAAACCCTCATGCAAAATTATACATGTATTCTGTTCTGTGCAAGTCACAAAAAGTCAAATTCTGCCTAACATGTCTTTAAGAATAAGAGTTTTAAGTACATATCAAAGACAAATCCATTAATAACTCCATTGTTCAGAGTTTGATTTTAAATTTCTGTTATTCCGAACTACTTTATCACTTTTATTCTAGAGAAGGATCTTCAGAAAAAGCTGAATATGCAGCCACAGCCAGTTAAGACTCAATTTTATTTGAAATCATAAATAATGATACTTAGACTTTTAACTTCATGGTGACTTGGAAAATCTGGTCAGTATTTAAATATTGGAGGGGACGTTGTCCACGGTGAGTTGGGAACTATAGTCACAGAATTATTTTGCTTGCATTGTGCAACTTGTATTCTCCATCTGTGCAAGCTGGGTTGCACTTCCCTTTTGCAAGCCAATGTTCTTCCCAAGGAAATCTATGCCTAAATAAATTAGGCTAAAGCTATAATAATTTTTGCAAACTCACTGCCCTTGCAAAGGGAAAAAAAAAACCATCCTGGCAGGCAGTCATTTGAGTGCTTTAGGATGCCTGGACATAACTATACAGAACAGTATATACCTCAACTTTGTCACAGCATTACACTTACAAAGTTAAGCCAATAACAGTAATAAAAATCAAATGTAGGTGTTAGATGCTGCTGTTGTGACTGTGTATTTTAATAAATCAGAAATATCCCATAGCTTCTAAATAGAATTTCATCCCGCTTTCATGACTAATAAACAAATAGTTGTTAATTTGATAGGCAAACCCAGTGGTGGGCAGAATACCATAATACAGAGATGTTTGCCAAATGCTATTTGAACACTGACCATTGTTCATATCATGAAATTGTTTTGACATTTTGTTCAATGAGAACTGAAACGCAGCTATTAAAAACAGTCAAATATTTACCAAGCGGCAAACAGAACACACAAGGGCAGTATTCCCTTTTGGCACTGGAGAACAGTCCAGCACCGTCCCAACAAATCTGATCTCTCTCTCGCAGAAAGTTTGGTTCCTACTGAATATCTTTTGAGGATGGGGATTCAAATCAGACTCCTGAGAACTTAGCACACTTTTGTGGGGAAATAGAGCTAATGAATTAGCTTATATTTGCATTATATTAACTACACATATGAAAAGATGACAGAAGCAACACCCTGGAATGTCATGTTGGTGATAAGCATGCATATGGAAAGATACAGTAAGTTCAGCCTTTTTAGGCTTTTCACCTTTCATAATATTCCTTTAAAACTGGGTGATGAAAATGAGAGAAAAGGCTTGGATTAGCTCGTTACAATAAAGCAATTCTATGCTACATCAAACCATACTCATGAAAGTTTAAGAACCCTCCCATCTCTCTAATAAATAACCCAATGATGTATGTAATGGTACAGTGATAAAAATGCTAATTATTTAATATTGGGTAATAATAGATCTGCTTGCAGTAACCCCATGTTAATTAGTAGTCTTCTTTTTTTTTTTTTTTTGCACAAAGTTTTATTTTCATGAATAATACTATGCTGTTTCAACAGAGAATGCTTTCTCTTATTTCACACTAGAGAGTGAATCAGTTATGCCCAGCATGCAAACATTAAGGAAACAGGAGACACATTGAAGTTATTTCGGGACCTTGTCTTTGATTTATGTGGAGTAATTTCAGCAAAATATCCTATAGGAAAAGTGCAAAAATTATCTGTACATCATGTTTTAAATTAGACCTTTTTAAAGAAAACATATATATCATGCTCAGTATTACTGTGGGGTATTAATCTGATTTGGGAAACTATCTCAAAAATTTTATACGATTCTTAAAATGTTGGCTGAAGGAAAGAAAGGAAAATCATTATAGCATTTGGTACATATTCGCTAAAGTTTTGGTTGTGCATTAGTAAAGCTTCATAACACCCCTGTGATGCAGATAAGTATTTTCATCACCATATACCTTGTGGGTAAAGTGAAGATAAAAAAAAATTGCCTAAAGTTATACTACACAATGTCAAAGCTGTCCTTACTTCCCTTCCAGAGACCTAATCAGTGGGGTCCTTTGTAACATAAACACAGCCTCTAACTTCCTGCACACTCCTGGGACATTCTCTCCTCAGTTTTAAGAACTACTGACAACAATTGTCTTTATATTAATATCCTAGATTATACATTAACATTTGCTGATCAGTCCTTCATCAGAAACAAATATGACACAAAGCCAAATCTACTTATATTTAATTTCAGCATTAAAATGCAATATACATTTTTGAATAAAAATGCATTAGGTGGTTCTTTTACATTGTTTTCACTGTTTTTGAGATGGTGAGTAACAGTTGCCAAATTTTCTTCCTCTGCAGGTATTTGATTTGTGGAGGGCAGTGTGGGGGGAAGGCGCTGGCTTAAAACAGAAGAACATTTAAGGATGTAATGAAGATGTTTAAACAGAACTATGGCATACAACTGTAATAGATCTATCAGTGGTAGACCAGATTTACTTGTTTCAGTATAATCTCATTGACCTTGAAAGACCATGTGATCTTTCCTATTGTGTAGAATCTGTCCCATTGTGTGACCTGAATAAAAGCAGCATTTAAAAATTTGATGTCACGCTGCTATTCTCAAATGATAAATTGTAGTGTCAGTTATAATTTTCTCATAGAGAGAAAAGATAATATAATTTCAAAGCAATATTATAGGGAAATTTTCCATAGGAATTAAGGAGAATATATGTATTATGAGTGACTGCTGGTGGTATTATTATGATTAAAGTTATTACAATTACTATTAAGATTGCCTGACACACTACCCATTGCAATACAGTTTTTTTTTATAATTTGGCAAACTTTTACTGAATGGACTGAAATTTGCCATGCTAAATATCTGTTTCAGTCCAAATACTATATAGAGCCTGAACCACAATATCCAGCTGTATCAGAGAACAAAAATAAGGAAAAAAAAAAGTTTTTCCCAAGTTATGCTCACAGGCAAAGTGAAATGTATTAGCATGATGTCAGTGAAGGATTGCTCTGCTGTGAGGACAGATTTGCTGGATGTGGAGGTTTTGAAAGAGTGAGGCATGGAGATGGAGCTGCAGTGAGTTAACTTGACTTGATATGGCCCTGGACCTTGGCCAATGTTTTGTACAGGCTAGAGAAAAGAGATAGAACAGAGCAGAAGGAAGGAAACTCCCTAGTAAGCCCTAAGAGAGAGTCTTTGTGATTGGGAACAGAATGGTGTGAAGACCATGCGAAAAAGGGAGAAAGGAGCTGGAGGAGAAGCTGGGGGCAATGGACTCTAGGTTGGCTGAGCAAGGGGCCCAGAGGTTGAGAGGAAAGCTGGGGACAAGCTGGGCTGGGGCTTCTGGAGAGAGGCTGAAGACAACTGGACAAAGTAGAAGGAAGAAAAGTGTCTTTTGTGGGCCTGGCTCCTTGCTAGGACAAGACTTGATACCCGTTGGGGTTGTATCTGAGACTTTCCTCAGCAGAGAGCTCTGAAACCCAAAGACAGAGCGATCATGCTTTTTTCAGAGCTGCTCCATGGACAGTGTCAGAGCGCAGGGCTGCTCACTGTCCACGACACCAGTAGCTCTGCAGGCAGAACTCTGGGCTTTGGTCGGATCACGTGTGCATCAGAAGATACTAGCCCATAGTCTTCATCAGTGTAATTGTCAGTGTTCTTCGCTATGGTGGAATTCCCTTTTCCAATTTATTTTAAAAAGGGGGGGAGGGAGGATTTCATAGAGCTCCTTTCCTTTCCCCTCCCTCACACTCACTTATATAGTGAGTCCTTTCTTTACATATTATGATCCTTTGTATTCTTGTATTTTTATTACACATTCAGCATGAATACTATGGTATCCACAGCTCTAAAACTGTGCTTTTTGACAATGAAGTAAATTTCCCCCCTTACTCCAAAAAAAGTCTGCTAAACTCTTGCATGAATAGAAGCAGAAATAAAGAAATCAGCAAAAGATTAGGGTGACGGGAAGCAAGTTGCCTAATATGAAAGGTAAAGAGGTTGGAGTCAGTGGGTGTCAGAGGGGGAGTCAGTGTGGTTCAGAAGAGCAGAGAAATGGGTAAGTAAGTTGAAAAGAGAAAGCATCAGCGGAAAATCAGGGCAAAAGACTGATGACAACAGTGTGCATGAGTCATCAGAAATGGCATTTGACAGTCCATATTCAGCATTGCCCGAAGATATATTAATATAAAAAGAACATCATTGTGCCAGTTTCTAAATGCGGTAACAAGAAAATATAAACACCTGCTTATGTCCCATTAAAATCAATGGAATTAAAGAAGGATTAATTACATGAAAGGAAGAGAATTACTAAGGTGTCTTGGTGCCTAATTAACTAAACAGGTATTTTAGTGTACTAGACAAGTTTGAATATCTTATCCTACATGCTCTGTTTCCAGAGCAGGGAGTAAGGCCCATCTGCAGCCTTTAAAATGGACATTTTAATTGTATTTTCACATTTTCAAGTTCAAACGCCTATCATGCAAATATTTGTGGCATTTCAACTGACTACATATTTTTAAAATGAAATGATTTACACAAAAGGCTTTGAAAAGCTGTTTTAGAAACATTATAGCCTATTGTACAAAACTGTACCTTTTTCAAAGTAAAATTTTGACACCATGGTTTTCAGCAGCTGCTCTCAAGCCTCGTGCGCTGTATGAACTCTGCCTGCAGTACTTCATGCCTCATTTCTTCTAACTTGACATTGTGTATATTTGTTGAATAATCGGTGAAAACATATTGTCGTTAAAAATGTTTACAGTTCTATTCTAATGGGAATAGCAATAAAAGGGTAAGGGCAAAAGCATGCCATTTTACACAAAAAGCAGCACAACCGCCCCCTTCAGAGAGGCCTTATAAGGCACTGTGAAAATCATGCTGTTGAGAAACTATTTGGCTTCTTTCAGATTTTCATACTGCTTCTTCCTTTTTTTCAAGTGGTGGATATTTGCATGAAAACAAGAGGTCAAGTTCTGCTTTCACATCAGCATAAATTTGAAATTCAACAGAGTTACTGTAAACAAATAGCAGTGTAAGCAAGAGAAATCCCACACTGACTTTCTGAGTGTGTTTTATGGCCAATGACCTAGATGTTGGAGTGAATTTTTACCCAAAGTGCATTGCACTCAGATGTCTGGAATTAATCTTTTTCAGCTTGATTTTTAAAGACCTCTCCTCCCTTTTTTTGCTTAGGATCTAGAGGACACCTCCTTGCGTAATAGGTGGACAGGGAGTGTTGTGCCTGGGAGTCCAGAAAATATGGTTCAGTGCCTTTTTTTACCCATACTTTCTGTATGACAGTGGACAAGTGAGCTAATATATCTGCTTTATTTTCCTCACCTAGGTAGGCATGCACACTCTCTTTAAAAAAGCTATGAGTATCACCAAGTGATATTTGAAAAGTGCTTTGATTGGAAGGGGCTACTGAACTGCAGAGTATCATTAGCTGAGCAACAGCAGAATAGGTTCATTTATTTTTTATCCAAACCATCAGAGTAAACAATGCAAGTTGGAACAATACACTGTTTTCAGAATGTATTTTTAAAGAATGTGTTATGAGACGATGTTGTTACTATGGTTACAGATCCATCTAAARAAGTGAATGCACAAAATACTATCATGAAAATTAAGAAAATATTAAGTAACAGTTTAAAAAACAGGTGTGTAGGAGTCAGTGTTTTTATTTTTGTCATTTTAATTACTCTTAATACTTGTGAAAGTGGAGGACTGAAAGATCTAGCCAAAAAAGGGTAATGTGCTTGGTTAGTGCTTGGATGCAAGATCACTAGGGAATATCTAGATGTTGATAGCTAGTCTGGAAATCCAGTCCACTTCTCTCCATTTTCTCCTGCACTTATTTAATAGGCAATGGGACATTATGCTACCACAGGAAATGTGAACCCAATGTGCTTCCAACAAGAATCAGTGTATTAAACCCAGGGTCCTTCAAGGAAGGTGACAAGTCTGCTCTTTTCAACTTACAAGTGAGGATAAGATGCTCTGCAAACTCAGACAGTCATGGAAATTGCAGTGTGAGTGGTATTTAATTACTGCAGTAGCACTTACAGCCCTTAGTCCTTATAGCATGATCATATCCTGAGGGACTTCTGCAATGTTAAATAACTGAGAACCTTTCCAGGCTGTGTTCTCAGTGAGTAGACTTATTTCCTCCAAGAGAAAACCTGGGCACAGCTGGCAGAGGGGTTTGCTCCAGGGTTCACTCTAGACAGATAATATTGAATAGATGGTGCCAAACCTGTCTCCTTCAGCCTGGGACAGCCTTCTAACACTGTGTCAGCAGGCCCTGTGCCCTCAAAGGCAAGCACCCTGAGGCCATGCCGCAGGGCAAGCAGCGCATGCCTTTGGCATCGTACTATGGAGACACTGCTTTGGTAGGCTGCAATACAGTTTTCACATTTTTCAGATTATTTTGCTTTATTGTCACTTTGAAAACATAAAATATTCTAGTTATGTCTCAGGGCCACAAAGCCAAAGGCAGATGAGTTTAGCCATGTAAATGTAGCCTGCCATATTTTGCTCTTGTCTTGAACACCATCATGAAGGTATTCCCCACTATCTGATTACCAATATTTCAAGAAAAAATGAGGCTATTGATGATTAATGATCCTTGAATGTTTAGGATGAGTGTTTACTTTCTGAAATCCTAAAATGGACACATAATTTATAATGTATACTTTCAAATTTGTGGCAGGTGGTTGTCAGAAACTTACATGCTCTCTAAGAGTTTGTACCTAAAAGAGTTGAGCTTTGGGAGAGACTTAGCATATGGCAGTTACAGAAAAGCTGTTTTTAAAAACTGTACTGCCACTATATCTAAATATAATCGTAGAAGGAGAGAGAAAAAATATCACAAACCAGAACTGTAATTATGCTTACCAACCTATTTCATTTATCAAAGCACATTAGAGAATGAGGAAAGAATTTAACTCGGGGAACCTGAACCACTTTCAATTATCAACCAATAAATTACCCAACCAGTGAAATGCAATGAGATCAAAGACACTGAAACCATTYGATTTTCTTACATGGAGTAAGTGGCTACTGGGCACATTGATTACTCACCAGTGCTGAATAACTAGGACAATATTGAACTTTGTAAATGTGACACAGCTGACAGTGGCACAGAAATGAACCAGTAGATACTCTGGAGATTTGATCAGCAACAGAAGGCTTGTACACAGATAAGCAAGCGTCTTATGAATGTGCTGATGAGTTTGCCTTCTAACCCCATCAAGTAAAAACACTGGGGCTAATTTCTTTTTCTTTTTTGAATATGTATCATCTCCCTAAACTGAAATGAAGCCTCTGGAGTGCTAAAAGAACAATTTCTATTTTCTAATCTATTCAAGCTATCCACCAGATTATGCCAGTATCAGATGCCCTATAATATTTCAATACACATTTCATATAAACTATTTAACTTTATCTTTTCATCAGCTTTCTTAACATAGAGGGTCGATGCTTTGGCAGTATTTACCATACAAATTTCATAGAAGTTTTAGGAAGAAATGTACAATTATGCTTTCTCAAGTTGTTTTTTCATATCTGCTCGAGTGACTTCTATACATATAGTGGGAAAGGAGGCAAGGAGAAGAGGAGGAGAATAAAAGGCCTTGCAAAAGCCCTTTCTCCCTTTTCCATACATTCTACTTCCTCTGAAAAGTGCTTTGACACATACTTGAAGTGGTAGATAGTCTCTAAATATTGCTGGTAGTGACGGTACTGCTCCTTCCTCTGAAGGGGTGGGAACGGGCATCATAGAGCATACGGGCTCCGTGCCAGCCGGCTCCACTGAGTCAGCCATGGGGGCTTCGGCTGGTGCAGAATCAGCAGCCAAATCCTTCCCTCACCTCCTCCACCTCCCCCTCCTCCACCCTGAAATACAGGCAGTAATTGAGAAATCACAAGTCTGTCCCTAGGCTTGCCTCAACAACTGTGCACCGTTCTTAATTTATGGCATATTATAAACTCACAAGCTAGCCTTTTTTTCTTCCCTCAGACTTTGTTAACCTTGTTACTTCTTACGTATTTTCTTTTGCACATAAAGATGGGGATTCTGCTAGGTGAAGAGTTGGACTGTATAAAAATCTGGATGTGCCAAACCAAGTTTTTTACTAGGGAGAATTTTAATGCAAAGAATAGACAAGATGAGGCAGTTCATCTTAATTAATGTCAGAGTTTATACAAATCCACTGAATGTGTAAAGCACTATATAATTGCTAGGTATTATTACTAGTCTTGAGCGAGTAATTCGTGTTGAATTATCTGTTTGCCGAATGTCATCTCTCTGTTTGTGAACTGTCATTGAGAGAGCAGGTTTTTTTCAGATTTCAAAACTCCTTTCTGAATAACTTTTGTCAGTAATTCTTAGGCTGCTGCTTATTCATGAGCGATTCATTTTAAGTGTCTGATAGTTGCAATTTGAGCTGTTTTGACTGCCCACTTAAGTATTTGATGTACTTCCTTTCAGACACTTGATGACTAACTTTGAACTGTTTCTGTAGTGTAGATACTCACCCACAAAAGAATTAAATTTGCTTTCCATGAGTACCAGTTAATATCTGCTTAGTATGAAATATTATAGCCATCTTTTATCATTTATACTGTGGTAGTGACTAGAAGTCAATCAATTTGAGAATACATTATTTTGAGAATAACACAAATATTGACAATACTGGGAATGACACAGATTATGATAGTCCCCTAAATTATTTACTGTATACAAGAAAAGGACTGATTTGTAAAAACATCTTGTCTGCAGGGGAACACAAAGACATGGAGTTGGAGTAAGGTGATTTGAAATTAGAAATGAAAGTGAAATGTTTTTACAAGAAAGCATCTAGTAATATTTGTCAAATAGCTATGGGTTGCTATATTTCAGCAAAATGTCTGTATGCATAAAATACCCACTAGCATGTTATACTAACCGGACAAAAATATATGGAACTGTATTTAACATATTCTGAAGGAAAGGGAAAGTAAGATGTAACTATGGAAAGCAAAAGAGTTGTGCACTAATTTCTAGAGCATTTACCGTTGAGGGTGTGCCTGAGGTTGTGTCAAACTACTACTGCCTGCAAGGCAGGTAGCTGTGAACAAGTCTAATTTTAAAAGTTATTCAATCTTTAAGTCCCTAAAATGCCATCAGTAACATCTCTGTAAAGGTCAGATTTATTATTAAACCAAGAGTTTGCTTAAAGAAAAGAAAAATGTTTAATAGTTTGCTAATTGCTGATGCAGCTATCAGGCAAGGATATTTTGAAAGATCCAAAAGAACTGGATGCACTAGGTCCCCTTCACACCAGTTAAACCTCACTTGGTGTAATCCCCCCAAAATCAGAATTTCTCTGCAGGAAAGGGGTTCATTTTCAAGGAAAAGAAACAATGTCAAAGTGATAGTAAAAAATCAGTTTTTCAACATATTGTGGTCTAGAATGGAACAGTCTGTTCAATCCCAGTAAAGCTGGGGTTGTTTCTACCTAATGTTTCCCAAAATAGTGGACATTTTTCATTCTTTTTAACTCACCATTCTGTTTTGATCTAAATCAATGCATTTTTCTAGTTCTTGAGTTTGAAGTAACAGAGCTCTTTGGAAGATTGGTGTGCTTACTTGATGTCAGGAAAAAATACCTTCTGCTCGTGCATTGGTGCCTGAGAAGGTGGAGAGAATAACCTGATATAATTCATCCCAGATGTTATCAGGCATCATCTCCACTAAGTACACAAGCACTCTCTAAAGTGCACTTCTCTGTACAAAAGAGGTGGTGAAGGCAGAAAACCTCTCACTGTATATTACCGTGGAAAAACACATACACATATCATCAGGAGGAAGAAAACAGATACTGCTTTAATTTGGCTGAGAAAGATTACTTGCTAGAACAGCCATCTGAATAGAAGAACTGGAAGGACTTTGTGTAATGGGAGAAGTGTCAGATTATGGAGGAACTCTGTTTCTGAGTACAATTAACTTACAGGCAGTGCAATTTCAAGGTTTCAGGACTATTTGTGCACCGGCAAAGGAGATAGACAGGATGGTTATGAATTCTGTCTACTTGGATCTAATCTTGCTCTTGTGGAAATGAGTGGCAACACACCTACTGACTTCAATGGAAATAGGACCAGGAACCTAGTTAAATCCTGTTGAAAACACATATTGATCCATATTCTAGCCTACTGGATAGCTCATTTTATTCCTCTTGAACAAGAATGTAAAGAAGGTATTTATATGTATTATGCCATCTGCTTTGCTTACAAGAATGAAAAGATTTTTCATTTTAAAACTCCATTTCTCTTAAGTACCTGGAGTTTCAAAGAAAGTGAAACAATACAAAATACCAAAGTAAAAGAGTTCATGGCCTTATTCTGTCATGATCTGTATCCAGTGCAAGTTATTTGACTTTTGTGGGGTTGCCCAGATGTACGTTAGGATAATTATGGGGAAAGAATCTAATTGTAGTGTACTGTGCTGGTTTAAGCTGACAGATAACAGGCTGTTATGTATAAAACATGTGCGCACATAGAGTAACAACATGTTAAATATTTCATTACATCTTGATAGATAGATAGTGTTGGGAGGTGTAAATTAGAGTACCAATTATTCTGTTGCAGTGATAATGAAGCATTAGCATCTTTCTTCACATGGATATATATTTTGGCAGCTAACAATGGCTCTCCTTACAGAAACAAATAAAATGACTTGATGTTGACCTCCAAGCAATTGCTCCCACTTTTAACACTTTTTTAAACTGGTTCTGTAGTTTAAAGGGTGCCTATGTGTGTGAGGGGTCATTAGTGACAGTGTAAGAAAGCAGAACACTGTAAATGCAGTATAAAGCTATTTCTATCATAAGGTAACATTTTTTATTTTATAGTGCTTTATTATATAAGAAAAATAGGGAAGAGGGGACTTAAGGTAAAGGAAAACAAGCTATCAGAAATGGCATACAGAATATAGTGTTTTAGACAGGAGAAATACCGTAGAGAGCCAGGAAATTGTCATCATATGTAACATCAGTCTTGAACACTGATTCACTACTCTTCAAAAAGGTTTCCTTATGCATCTGTATTCTATAGTTATTTGTCAGTCTAACAAATACAAGAACAAAGATGAAATGTCAGCAAATATATCAAGCTCTTCACTTCTTCTGTTTGTTGTGCTTTCACAAACTGCCAATCCAATCTACCAGTTTTCCAGCTTGAAAGATGTAACTTATTTCAGATCTTGTTGGAGCAGACATTGCCAGTAGCAGGGAAGAGCTTATATTAGGGCAAAAGTATGTTCAAGTAAGATAGAAGGATCACTTTCACTCTTTTTAAAATTCCCTTTGAAATTTGGATAGCTGGTTTCCATACATTTTCAGACCTCTTATTTTGCCTCTTATACAAATAACTATTAAAAATGCCAATAAATACAGATTTAAAATTTCAGATTGTGATAGATGGCTCAGACAACATTTTGAAACAGCAGAAAATTCTGTATGTCCTAAGAACCATCAAAAATAAGCACAGTGCAAGGAAACCTGGTGAAAGCTGGGTAAGTATATGAAGGAGTGAAATGGTCAGATATTGAAATTATGGCAAGAAAGACAGAGGCCTATAAGAGAGAAAGAGAAAGGACTCAAGAAGAAAGATTAGTAGAGGAAACGGGAGGAGAATTAATTGAAACACTGGAGAAAGAGAATATTCTGTCCACCGCTATTAGAGACTTAGACCAGCTGGAGGAAATGACCAACAGGAACCCAATGAACTTCAGCAAAGTGGAAGGCAGAGACCTGCCCCTGGGAAGTAAGAGCTCTGCAACGACTCAGGCTGGGGCCTGACTGCCAAGGAGCAGCTCTGCGGGAAAAGCTCTGGGGGCCGTTAGTGGGCAGCAAGCTGAGCACCAGCCAGCAGCGGCCCTGGCAGCAGAGACGACCAACAGCCTCCTGGGCTGTGTGAGCAGAGGCAAAGGCGGTAGGTTGCGGGAAGGGATCATCTCAGCACTTGTTATAGCACATTTGAAGTATTGCACTCAGCCTTAGGCCCCCCAGTACAAGAAAAACATTGAAACAGTTGCACAAGTTCAGCGGAGGACCACCAAGGCATGCGGGGACTGGAGCACTTGCCCTGTGAGGAGAGGCTGTGAGAGCAGCACTGGCTCAGCCTGGGGGAGAGACAGCTTTGGGGGACCTAACAGCAGCCTGCCCATCCCTACAGGGAGGTTATCAAGCAGATGGAGCTAAGCTCTTCGTACTGGTGCATGGCAGGAAGATTAAAGACAATAGGCCTAAGCTGAAACAAAAGTTCAGACCAGATGTGAGGAAAAGCTTTTTTGCCATGAGGACAGTCAGGCAGTGGAACAGGCTGCCCAGAGAGGTTGTTTGGTCTCCATCCTTGGAGGTTTTCAAAACCCAGTGGTTAAAGCCATCAGCAACCTGCTTTGACCTCATAGCTTACCCTGCTTTGAGCAGGAAGTTGGACAAGATGACCTCCTGAGGTTCCTTCTGACACGAATTATCCTTTGATCCTTATTTATGTAGCCCCTACTGTGAAGACATCTAAGAAATTCTTATTTTTAAACATCCCTGCRCTATTTCCCCCAGCACCTGGAAAACTAAAGCAAGGAGGATGCAACTCTTCTCACTGAACTTTCACTACATGTCTAACTTTTAAGTGGTATAGGGTGATCACCAAGATGCTCCCTTTATGCTGGGCACATTTCAGGAGACACTATATGCCAGAGATTGCTTGAAGAAGGATCTTAGATGTGGCCATCCTGTTTTAGGCAGAAGAGAGCTTAGGCATATCAATGCAACTTGATCATGTCACTTGGTGCAGGGCCAGGCAGTGGGCTCTCACCTTTTTTATCAGCTAAAATAGACTTAACCTCTGACTGCCTCACAGTGGTACCCCTAAAGGGTAAAGCAAAAATTGTTTCACTCTAAATCCATATCCATTAAGTTGCACAAGTTCAAGAGGTTACAAATAACTTGCTGCACCTTTCTTTTCTGAACAAGAGAAAAGATTAGGGAAGGTGATGAACTACCTGCTGAATCCATAGGGATTCTGCAGAGACCAATTTCTGTGAGACACAGACTTTGTAAGTCTCCTCAGAATCGGGTTCCCTCTCAGCTTACCCACTGCCCGTAGATCATGAGGAGTCTAGTTTATCTGTTGGCTGTAATTCTGTGCAGGAAATAAAAATAGCTGTAATATATGTCGAGGCCCTTTCTGAAGGATGAAGTCTGGTTGTGAAATCTACTGTCAAATAGAAGAAAGAAAGTTAGGATATAATGCTCAGAAATGTGGTAAATTCTGACATTGATAAGAAAGCCAACACCTTGAAAGAAGCTGTAGGATATGCTGAGAATTTCAGCAGAACTAAAGAAATAACATGGAATTCAAGGAAAGAAGGACATTCAAATTCCAGCCTTGCTTTTTCAGTTCTTTTGAAAAACAGAGCTAAAGAGTATGTTAATCAGGTATTAAAGAGGTGAGCAGTGGGAGAGGGGATATATATCCTGGATATATTTTCTTTTTCTTTAAAAAATAAAATTTCTTTTAAAAATAAAAACATAAAATGTCTAAAGTATCTCCAGCGATACCCTGAACTTATACCAGAAAATGATAATAGTAAAAAATTGACACCAAGTGGTGTCTCAGAATTCTTGTATGCTATTCAAAGAGGAAAGGGTATAATAAGCAGCTAGGAACAATGAAGCATAATATTACAGATACATTGCATGTTTGCTCCCTTAAACTTTTTTTTTTTAAAATATTTTTTACCATTTTTTTATCTATAATTATCAAGTGAGAGACTTCAAAGAGATGGGTGTATTACAGTGGATTTGTCTGGTCTTCCTTAGTTATTAAAAAATAATAAAATAAGGGAAATCATAGACAGATCATTAAAAGCAATAACAAAGCAATGGAAAAGATAAAGGGGAGGACATCTGTTTCATGCAGAATTTATATTTAGTGCTGAACAGTGGAGGTTTTTCCCCTGTAGTTCTGCAGATCAGGTCATTGGAGGAGGAATGGATGATAGGAACATTTGCAGTGGGATACAGTATTACTTAGGTTTGAAACTGATGAATTGTGAAATACTGATGAAAATGAAGGCAGATATGAGTACTACAAATCACTGCTGTTGAACTCTTTTTGATCATAGCAAGAAACTGACAATTGAAAAGAAACTAGCTACTTTTTAGACATATATTGCTACAGTTTGGCATGAAAGATCTTCCTAGAGTCACTCCATCTCTTTTGTAAATAGCCATTATTAGAATGGTCTGACCGAAAACTGTTGATTCTGACAACCCTGGACTTTATGAAAGCCCGTATCTGAAATCAAAATGTCTTTGCAGCTTGGGATCATTTTAAATAATAAATATGTAAAGATTTCATTATGTGTTAATGTTTTACAAATTGAACCTTAAATTAATGAAATGCTGGAATAGTTTTATGAAATGCACAGAAATACATTACTTTGGATTAAAACAAAATAATTAATATTATAGTAGGTTTACTCCAGAGTAGGTTACTCCAGAGCAGGTTACTCCAGAGTAGCTTCATTTCTGGTTAGGAACAAAACAGAAAAAATCCTTAAATATTTAATCTCTAATTAGTGGATCCCAGGAAGAGCCTTCACAGATGTTCTACATGTTTTCCTGTGTTTGGGTATGGACCACAAACAGGGAATCTTCATTCTCTGGTGCCTAGCTGAAGATAACATCTTCATCCCAAGGTGCCTAGCTGAAGATAAGATCATGCAAGAAATTTGGGTTTCTGCTCTGAATCCCATCTCTAAAGAAATGTAATCAGAAATAGGTCAGGCAGGAGGGCCAGACAGGATACCCAAGGACCTGTTTCTTCCTCTCCAACTCAAGCCACTCCTTCTCCCAGGAATAGTTGCTTTCTCTTTCAAAAACCATGGTGAGGTTGGACTAGTGCATCTCTAGATTATAGATTAGGCTTATCTGCAGGGTAGGCGGGTCTGTGTGRGTCTTCCATATGCCCACAGCATCTCCAAGCTCTCCAGGAGGAATTGAAGATGATCAACCTGGTGCAACCCTCTTGCAATCCTCCCACCCTCTTTTGCCAGACTCTGTCTTCTAAGGCAGCATCCAAGGGGGCCTGGCTGCTTCTGCACCTCCTCAGCTGTGTCTGCAAAGGAAATGCAGCAAAGAAGAAGAATCAGACCTGTATATCTCTGAAGACACATAGCACAGTGAACTGTTGCCTGTAGCCACCCTTCCTATAGACAAAGTTTACAGCAGTGTATGCAGGGGGTTGGGAACAACCATGCCTGGGAAGGATGGCTCTAGGAGATCTGGAGCCCCCCAGGTTTTCGTGCCATGCCAAGGTTGTTCTGCTCCACCACCAGATCAAGAGTTACCGCATGACATGTTAGAGAGGATGCTGCCCTTGTGGGCCCGTGGGACGAAGGAGCGTGGTGGGGAGTGGTGCATGTAAACTTGTACCAGCTGCCAGGGCCAGTCTTGTTTAAGAGGTAGATCCACCGGCACATGCTTGCTGGGATGAGAGTCTGCACAGTGAGAGGGCAGTGTCCTGCTCTGTGACGTTAACTGGTTCCTCTGCCGAGGAAGTCCTCAGAGCTGCTGTGTTGTGAGTTGGCTATGTGGGACTGTCAGTCCAGATGACATGTCATCCTTCCCCAAGGCACAGAGGTTGGTGGGAATGTGAACCATTAGTGGGTAGCACAGGTTATCCCTGAATGTGGTGAAAACTGCTGACCTAGCTAGTAAACAGGAGGATGCAAGCAAACATTACAGTTAACAGCTGAGCTGTGCAAAGATGAATTAACTATTATTTATTAATACAACTGTCAGTAATACTGCTTACCATATATCAGTATATTGAAGCTAATATTTTTAAAAAAGAAGTTTCTAAAACACCATCACACTTTACTCATGTTGCTACATATGTCAAAGTTGACAAGTATTTTGATTAATGACTTTATGTGTACCCGATAAATTGTCTTTTACCTACTCAGTGGCTACATAGAGAGATTTTACAGGGAGCTTCTGGATCTACTGCATCTACAAGCATTTTCATCTGTAATGCAAACATCCAGCCTTTTGCATCTGTATTGGTAAATGAAATACTAATCAGATTGATATTGAAAAAGATAATAAAAAGAAAATGTACATGGAGCTCAGCAGTGATCACATCTCTTTAAAACAGTACATCTTTGACAACTGGATATTGTGATTAATTCTTTTTCATGTTTTAGAAGTTTCCCAGCTTACAAAATCTTTGAAATACCCTGCATAATTACCCTAATCATTTGTTGAAAGATAACAACAAGGTTTAGAAGAAAATGTGATACCTTGATACACCATGATTTAGCTGGATATACCAGCTTTGAGGGACCTCAGTTATCATTCAGAAGCCACTAATTTCAAGTACAATTTGAAAACTGTTGCTGTGAGTTAAAATAACTCTATTAGTCAGACTCAGACTTGAGTCTAACTTGAGAGAAGAACATGGTTGGTATCTGAGTAGCAAAAGGGAATGTTAGAGGGGAACAGGTGATAACGTTGATAGCTCCAGTGCAACAGAAAGTTGGACAAGTAATTATTGCTGGTGGGACACAGAGGATTTAGCAGGGAGTGAAGAACATATGTGCAATTAGGCTAATAACTACGGAATCCATCATTTTAGGACCAGGAACCTCTTCCTTTCTTAGTAGAGGAGATTTCCTAATAAACTGGTTAACAGATGACTATCATGAGCAAGCAGCACAAATACTTTCTTTATATATCCTAATTTCTATGTTTTCTTATTATTTTCTAGGTTATCATACAGGTAAAGTTTAGAAGCAGAGATGGATATATAGATATAGCTGTAGATACAGCTATAATCTCCATCTATCTGTTGATCTAGTTTATTATCCATAGTAGACCAGCCACCCAAAAAAACTTTGCAGGTGTCACATTTCAAGTGCTTTGATTTTCTTCTGGTAAATTGCCTACAATTTGTATCTATAAGCTTCTGCAGAAAAATATTCACCTTTCTAGCAAATTGAACCTTCATTTAGTTTGAGGTGCTGCAGATTTTCAAACTTTTCAAACGAACTGGTAAGCAAGCCATTTTAATCTTCCAATTTTTAAAGTAGTTTTCCTTTGCAACATTGAAGTTCCTCAACAAGTAACAGGGACAGTGTCTAAACTGATTTAATTGGCTACAACAGAGGTACCTTCTGGACAGAAAAGACAACAACTGCTTATCGTTAGATATATCACTAGAGAAAAGGACAAGGGATCTGTTGTTAGAAATCAAGAGTCACAATGAATGTATATTAGTCCATAAAAAGTAAAGATGGGAGTGACCTTAAGAGCATAATTATAAAAAGGTAGATGGTGATTTACTGTGGTAACGGCGTTTGCCTCAGAGTTTTGCACTACGAGGTCAATCCTCAGTGTCTCTCTGAAAGGCACAATGCATAAAAAGGTTTCCAAAAGCTGCAGTAGGACTCTGCCAACATCCAGACATGAATATGGATCCTGCTTACTGTAATAAATGTGAAGCTCTTGAGTCACATATCGATCGGTACTGAGAGAATTTTCTGGAAGTGTAATCTATATGCTTACTGTGTCCTTACATCCTCCCCAGGCATCTGCTAGTGGCTGTTGCCAGTCACCGAACAGCCCCTTGTGGCATGGCTCTTCGTCGGCTCCGATGTGCTCGCTTGCTTGCTTTTGCAGGTTGAGCCGATAGAGGATGCAGATTTAGAGGGTGAGAGGTTAAGAGATGCACTTGGGAATGGATTTTTCAAATGAGAAAAGTACAGCGTTGGCCTTAAAAGTTGTGACTCTGGATTTAGCCTTTGCAGAGCCCTGTGGTTTATACAAGGTTTCCAGTAGATGAAACGGCTAGAGCACTGCTGGTTCAGGACTTGCTGTGATATGTGAATTGTGACATAAAAATCACTTGTTAAGGATGTAAAGGAGTTGTTCCTTATACTGTAACTGCTGGCATTATGTTACCTAGTATTATCTAGCAATTTAATACTAATATGGATTATTTGTTATTGTTTCCCAGTTTTAATTTGAATTTTAGTTAGAGTGCATAGATCTCTTCACTACTGGCAACTCAAATAATTAGATAATAATGTTTTAATTCCAAATGCTGGCTGTCCTCTCACTGTCTTTTTAATAACTTCAACAAGCTTTGAAGGACACTGAAGAAAGATAGCAATAAATCTGTGATAAAGATAATAGTCTTTATGTTAGAGTGAAATTCTCTTGTGCAATTTAAACTTGCTTTTGTAATCTATGCTTTTCAATTATTTCCAAGTTCCCCAATCAGGGTTACCTATCTCCTGTGATGTATTGAATCACCCAGGAAATTTTCAGGTGTTTAACCATTAACCAAGCTCATTTCCACTTCTAGTAATAAACGTTGATGACCTCTGAACTGATGTTTGCCTCTGAGCTTTTCAAAATGCAAATGTCGTATAGTAACTATGCTGGCCAGCAAAACATTCTGATTTCTTGCAAATATTTAGACAAAAGGCAAGAAATCACTGCCTTTGAAAAAACTGAAATATTGCTTATCCTTAAGGGCTTGTCACTCTAAGTCTACATTAAAAATGATTTTTTTTTTAATTCAAAATAGTTGATTTATCAACAAACACATGGAAATTTACTGAAAGCTTCCAACTGTGGCATCTTGGCAAAGCGACACATTTTGCGATTTTATTCTCTCTGTACATATGTTTAACTCACTTAAATGTCAATGAGAATTAGGATGCACATTCATCAAGGGAGACTTCCACTTAGGGACCAGATTTGTCATCCTTTACCTATCAAGTAGTCCCTTTGAAGCCAGTGACTCCAAAATAATCAAGAGGAGTCAGTGAGTACACATTTTCAGCAAGGACCATGGATTTATATCACACAGAGTTTCCTAATGAAAGAAAGTGTTAACTATAATAATCTAATGTTTTAGCTGTATCTTAATTTCTTGATTTTATTTACCTAAATTCCTTTGCAGTTTCACTTGGACAATCCTGTATTTCTCTTTGCTTTTCCCTTAGCATGGCCCAAGTAGTTTATACCATCGCCTCTGAAAACTCACTGATTACTTGGGCTTATTTTCAATTATCAGAGGGAAAAAAAGAGAACAGTAGGCTTTTTTTTTTTCTTCCTGGTGGGTTTGCAGCTTTTTAATTAAACCCAGATCAGAAATCTTGCAATTTGTAACTGATGTGTTGCTTTCTGTTGCTAAAAAGCAAAAATAATGTCTTTAGTATCATAATAAAAATACTAAAATAATAAAAGAATTGATTGCATTTGAAAAATAATTTTATCAGCTTTTTATCATGAGTAAGGACATTTCAGCTCCCTGTGTATGAATAGGAATCTTTGTTCAAAGCCAGATGATAGTATAATACAGACTCTTAACTTGAGGTCTGTTCTGCTAGCCCATATTATGCAGCTGTATACAGACTGTTAGCAGCTGGTACAAATAGATCTACTGTTTTTCATGTTGAATATGTCAGTTTTGTTGTTCTACTAAAGCAGCAGATCAGTCCTTTAAACTATATGACATACTAATGTGAGAGCTCCACATTTAAGAACTACTTAAATAAAAAATAAACTGTTTCTGACTTTCATTCCAACAGCAGTAAACCAAAATACAAAAATATGTCTGCGTATGATTTGTATAGACAATGAGCCATATTCTTAGTTGCTGATAATGGATGTCAGTGTAGCATGCTGCTTTAAATTCTCTCAGGAATTTAACAATATGGCCCGAATATATGAGTTTATGTCTGTGAGTGTCCTCAGAATCTTTTAAATTAAGTGTTCTTATAAATCTATGCTGGTGCTATTTATTATGGGAGATAACATTAATAAGTGTAAGACTGAGTTTACAAGAAATTTTACAGGCACCCTTTTTAAAGGCAAAGAAATAAAATTTCCATTTTTTTTCAGTGTCATCTATCCATCCATTTTAATACACCAAGCTAATAAATGCTTCATTTTTCCTTCTCTGTTGCAAACAGGTAAATGGAAAAGGCTAGTCAAAATTTGCCATTAGATTACCAGGAGAAAAAAAAAAAGAACAGCTATTACAAATGAAGTAATGTCCCTTACTCCAGTCAGTGCACTTATGAGACTATTGCCAATTTTACCTGTGAATATTTTACCCGTGGCCTAGTATGAGTTTTATCAATGATATAATGGTGTGAGAATCACTGGTGTGGTGATCTCTGTTCAACCAAAATAACTCACACATAAACTACTCAGAGTGAACTGCCATACAGGTTTATCATGTTCACACAGCATAAGGTTTTCAAGTAAATACTAAGTTTCAACGCTTCCATATTTTGGTTTCCTAGCCTTAGACAATGTAAAGCTGACTGAATGGCCAGAAAATGCCGAGTGCCTTTATTTATGGAACGTCAAGGGTCAACATCGGAAACAAAGATGTTCAAAAACAACTGGTTAATTTTGAAAAGGTTGGATGTGACAAATATTTTTCATTAATTGTTGAACTCCAGAAAGCAGCCATCTTCCTACAAAAACTCATCAAATGTATGAATAAAACTGCAAATGATTTGACCATGACTACGTTTTCAGTTATGGTTAGAATATGTCCACTCTACTTGGTGATTCAGGTTTTATAACCATACCACATTCTGGGCTTTCACTCAGAGCATGTAAAGATCATAGGTTGGGCATCATTTTAGTTTTAAAATTCTAACCAATTATCACTCCCCATTAACTGATATTGTACACTTCTCTGGTGCTTGGGGAAAAAAAAAACAACAGGTAATAGCTGATATCAGTAGCTTTGTAATAAACATTTTAGAATCATTTTACATACAGTGCTACTGCAAGCTGCCAAGTGATTTCCATAGATTTAGTGTTGTTGGTTTTTTTTTTTAATTTATACTTTAAAGTCAGGCTGCTCAGGCTGGCTACCTTTCACCTAACTTGGGGTAAATCATGTCTTGCTGTAAGCAGGACAAATGGCACTACAGTGGCTATTATAAACTTGGAGACGTATCCAAAAATCCAGAAGTGCTCTACTATGGCATAGAAAATTTGAAAATTCTCCCTTTATTGCAGTGTAAATGTTGTCTAGAGCTGGTCTGAATGTTATGCTATCAGTTATGTTCTTTGGTAACTCCAGAGTGAACAGGTCCTGTAAGAACCCAGAGTCTCAATATAGTAACACAGTACCCACAGAAGCATGGTATTAGCAAAAATATCTATAAAGATATTCCTGCAGGGTGATAAATTTGTGGGTTTTGATTTCTACTATGATAATTTTGGGGAAAATTTTTATGAATTGACAGGAAACATCTCTGACTTTAAGCTTGTTCTCTTTCAGATGTTACTGTAAGGTAATATGTGACCTTTTAGGATATTTATGATGTGAACTGAACTGCCCTTAAAATTATAATCCTTCAACTGTCATCACATCCTTGCAAAGTTCAATAGATTCATAAATAATGGAAGTTAATATTCCACTACAAAATTTATGTAAATTATGGAGGCAGATATATATGGACTGGAAACAAAAACAATATTTTTTCCGTTAATATTATTTCAGGTTCAGAAGAGATAGAGTTCCAAGAGTCATATTCAGAAAACAACTTTGTGCTCCTCTTGCTAATATCTTATTGCTTTATTTTAAGAAAGTTCATTCTTGCATTTTCCAGTGTGCTGATTTAGTCCTTCTTTTGGGACATATCCAGTTTCAAAAGTAAAATAAAGCCTTGATGCTGCAGTAACGTTTCCAGCCTTGTCTTTATCTCCATTATATTTGCAAATATTTATCCTTTGCTCTCATGCAGCCTCCCACTCATAACGGTCTGCCAATCTCCGTAAAAGCTTAGGTCAGTAGATTCTTCTACATAGCAAAGCTTTCTTGGAAACATAGGAAAGGTCATACAACAATAAGACTAGCATCAACATTTTGGCTGCAGTCCTTCATACCTAAATGGTTATGACTACTACTAACACAATCATTGGTTCAGGAACAGATGCTTATGGTGTGGGCTGTAATTTAACCTCCCAAAACCACTGGTGATTTTACTATGGGGATTTTGTCTCAAGTAGGATTCAAAAAGGTATTGTTTGTATATATCAGTTGGCATGTGTTAACATGGTCTCTGGTTAAAGGTCTGTAAGTTCCAATCACCTGCCCCTCCCTAAATTGCATTGGGCATATTGGTTGCCAGTATGTTGCATAAAGAACATGAGGTATTTCAGAACAAGATCTAGAATAACCAGCATGCAGAAAATCAGCAGCATGTCTAAAACCAGGACATATAGCAAGCAACAAGCTAGTGCCAAGCAGTAGGAAAACAGTAGTCATCAGTCTTGCCCCTTGGAGCTCCAGGGAAGTGCTTTAATTCATTCCTTTCAAGAAGTACTTTTTTTTCTTTCCTCTAAAACATTGCCTGAAGAGATGGTGGCTGTTGTCTCAGCTGTGGATTTTCAAAGGAGGCTTCATCTGACAGCTATTCATCTACAGTCTTTCCATAGTCCATGGAGAGAGAGGCATCTCTGGCAGCAGATTTGTCCTACTATATGATAGGAGCCTAAGACAGACAGAAAACATTGTCACTGGAGATGTCTGTGTCTGATGTAGAAGGAAATAAAAAAACAAAGCTAAATAAATGTCTTTCCTGTGCCTGAGAAATGGGTAAATATGGGTCTTGCCCAGTCAGAAGTAGATGAGCTATATTTGTCCATATCCACTCCTGCCTAGAGCATTTATTCCTCTCTCCATTTAGTAAGGAGGGAATAGTAGCTGGGATTTATCCACCCCTAACATAGGTATCTGGAAGTCAGAGGAGTCAGTACAGGTTCCCTATTTAGGCACCTGAAGACAGTGATTGAACTCATCCCAACACAAGCATTGCTTACCAGCTAGATGATTTGCGCTATGGAGACTCATCTTTCTCTCTGCTGACTATAAAGGAAGCTCTGCCAGCTCAGACTTAAAAATCTGAAATTAGTTGAGAGGAAGGCCACTCTGGTGTCTAAGTTCTTCCACAATCTTGCTTCAGGTGCCCAAATCCTTTTTGAATTTGGAAGTGACTTGCCCAGGTCACACGGACTGTCTGCATGGAGGAGGGAATTTTACTTGGGTTTACCAGTTCCTAAGTTTATATCTTACCTGCCAGGTAACCTACCCTGAAATATCCACAGTTAAGGCTGTCTTATCACCAGGTATTAATTAGGAGATGTGTATGCTCTAAGATGGTTTCAGACTTCACTTGTCACATCAGAACCCTGCTGCACGGCTCAAAATGGTAAGCCAAGAAGTCACAATGGCAACATGACCCCTCACTAAACTTTCTTTAAAATGTTGTGTGAATGGTTCAGCAGCTGATAATTGCCCCAATATTTTAAATATTGAGCACTCATGTTTTCTTATTAAAAAAAGTTGGAAATTCCAACAAAAGAAAGAAAGATCAGAAGGAAAAGAAATTAACACAATGAGATGTAGGCTGGAATTAGATGAGCAAATTACTTTACTTTCATGGCTTTTTTTATCAGAGGGCAACACTCTGCTCAGACTATTTCAGCAACACTGATAGATAGTCTTGGTTTCAGAATGACCTAGTAAGCTTTTAGGGTTTCCGAAACCTTGAGGAATCCTCTTGCAAGAACTAGACAGACACATGCTTCTTGAGCTTTTCATTTTAAAACGCTCATCATGGAGAGTTTTAACTGAGCTTGGGGTAGTCTGAGCATCACTCAAAAAAGCTTTTAGACCATGACTTGACTGCTCAGGTACATTTTCTGGCACTGCCTATTTCAGACAAATCACATTTCAGAAGAATAGCCATTTCCCATGCTAGACTCAATCAAGCACAATTTAAAAACTTCTTTAGGCAATTAAATATCCAATTTTATACACAATGAAAAGCTCTTCTCCTGACCTTTCATGCTATTCGGACAAGGCCAAGATTTCCTGCTTCAAGGAAATTTCCAGGAATTGCCATACCATTTCACCCTCCCAAAGTTTAACTAGTGCTTGTTTACAATATGTTAAAGTCTCACTGCCTGATATTAGTCTCCAATGTTGAGCCTGCTCCACAAGAGCAATTGTTCAAAAATTAATGTTTTAACATGCTTAAAAGAGATCAAGACTGGCAAAACAAAAAGCATTAGTAGAACTAGACCTGCCTGTATATTCACCTTCCAAAGTAATAAGTTAATAATAAACCTGGTTAGCCCTGTAATCTTTTACCGCACAAGACGTTTACTGGCAGGCTTGTACTTTTTATATGAGGGATGTCGATCTAACAGATCACATTGGATAAGATTTAATAATCAAAGAGGTATAAAAAATATTGCTGTTGTGTTAATTATATGTCCATAAACTGTTCACACCTTCATTTACAAACTAGTCACTGTTTCAAATCTGCTAAGGGTGCCAAAACAGAGGACCTCTTTGGTGAAACCTAAGTTCAAAAAAGCTTTTCAAGCTCTGGTAACACAGAATTGTTAGCCACATTTCTTACTATCTCCTTTCCTAAAAATTGCACCAAAAATGAGCTGTTTTCTATCTTTGATGTGTTCTAGCAGCTTGGACAGAAGCATATATTTTCACTCCAGTCTGGGGAGGTTTTTCATCATGTATTTTGTGCTCAGTCCCTCTGAAAATCTAGCCTTATGGATATATCCACATTGTTGTGTGTAATGCCCTAGGAATGCTGTCAGAGCCAAAATTGGTACCTGACCACATTGCATGAGATCTAGAGCACCCTCAGGGCCAGCTCTGGAGAAGATTTCCTGTAATTCCTAGGGAAAACTTTGACTGCACCCAACACATACAGCACTATTCAACAATATCCAACACATAAAGCACTCGCATGCGGTATGAAAGGGCTTTGGACCTCAACCAGTCCCATCTATACTGTCCACATACTTTTTAAGCTTTTGATTTGCTTTTAGTGATTCTTGGTGATTTTTTATTTGGTCTTCCAATGTGGCCACATATAAGAGTGTTGTCATATTTGCAAGCTCAGTGTAAGATAAAAGATTATTTGTCAATCATCTCCCTTGCACTTTCTTCCACTTGCTTCTGGATGCTCTTTTCTTTCAGCTTCACTCTTTTATTAGTATCATAAATGTTCTTATTTGGTTCATTAAACTCTTCACAGCTAAAGCCTTAACAGCAGTAGAGGCATTGTGTAAAGATAGTTAGTCTGAACACGTTAAAATGATGGATATTCCTTGGGTTATGTCCATACTGAACGACATCTTACACACATTGTACTCTTTTTTCAAATCCAAATAGCATGAGCACTTTGTTAGGGTTTTCTCAGTTTTTAGTTGGAATATCTTTAGGTATACAAGAAAGACACAAAGAATTCAAAAGAAATCATTAACTGTACGCAGAAGGGAAGTTTTCTCAATTTATTAAACAATTCTTTTCTCCCTTTCCCCTCTGGAGAAGGATCAGGCAAGATCTCCTTTCTGTTGACATCTAAAAGCCGACAGAGTTTAGTTAGTTTAGTACAGGAAGGAAAGGCTATTTCTTTTGCTCCTCGTCATATTTATTCTTTTTCTCTTCAGATGCAGTTGAAACGTCATATGACTAGGGGAAAATAGCAGAGTTGTTGTCTCAGGCTGGGTGCTGTACATGCTTTACATAGAGCCTGCCCTGCATGGCCCTAATCACTCTGCAGTAACTGACTTGTGACTTTTCTTGATCTGTGAGCTAATTTATGAGAAGTCACCATCCAAAATATTACAGTGACAGAACATACATGTTTTCACAGATAGTAAGCATAGTTACTTAAATGCACACCTCTTCATCTTTGTTGTTTGTAATCCCACATGGTATTTCAAAACCTCCTTTACAAAGTGAAAAATCAAGTTCAAAAGTTGCTTTGAAGCAAAGACAAAAGGCCCGATTCTTCCTTTGGACTAGTTTAAAGTAAGTCAGTTGAAGACTGTGTTTGAATTACAAAAATTAAGCTCAAAGTCTTAATTTCACACCCATTTTATATCTTTTACTTTTACTTAGTTTCACAATTTAAAACATGTTCTTACAAAGGCAAGCAACAGGAAAAATCAAAGAAACAACTGCCATGGTACTTCCCTCAAGAAATTACTTCCGTCTAGAAACAACTTTATTAGTTTGCATTAATTTGCTACAATTATTTGTTCTTAAACCCACATATTTAAATGTAATTATCTGCTGAGTACCTCATAGTACAACCAGCATTAGTCACCAAGAGCTGCATTTTTTTGCAATGAATAATTTACAGAAATTGATATGTTAAATGAAGGCTAAGCTGACTGAAGAGACACATTCATTTAAAACTTTCCATATTAGAGAGAAACACTTCATCGTATATTACTTATACAAAGAAATTATTCAGTTTCCCTGCAAACTGATAGATCACCTCATAATATAGAGAGAAATAGAGTTAGAGCTAGGTCCAGTTCCTCCTGTGTTGTGCTCAGCACAAGGCTGCAGAGCTAAGTGGGGAAAGTGGTTTCAAACCACTGTTAGGACTTTTACGTTCTTATTACTCACCTATTACTTACTAATCCCTGGAATGACTAGACAATCCGCACTAGCTCCACCCAGCCAAAGTTTCACAACCATGTTTTTTTGATCAGGAACCTACAAGGACTTTGTCCAGCAGAAGGGCGGACCCAGCACCTTTCCTTTGAAAAGTAAAAATATTCTGTGCTCTGTATGGAACTCTCCACCTTACACTACTGCTTTCCTGCTCAGCACAGCACCTGCATTAAAGACCTGACCTACCACATATGCACTTTTCTGATAAGAAAGAAATAAAATGATAGCAGGGAAAAAAGGCAGACAGAAGAACTAGGAAAAGAGAATAGAAGAGAAAGTAGAAAATTTCATTACAATTGTAAGAATCACACATGCAAAGCTCAACAAGCTTATCAACAGGCACTGCTTATGGATACTGACTTGCTAAACATTTGTAAATCAAAAGAGTTAATTCTGGACAAAGAGGAGTGAATACAGATTAAAAAATAAAAAAATAAAAGAGATGGGTATGTAGCCAGCTCTTTTCGACCTTCTATAGCTCATTGACTCAGGGAGAGATCATTAGGGATATTTTTACTGAGTTTACATGGAAGTTTCATGAAGCAGAAGGCCTGATCTATAAAATTGGGGGATTTTTTGAGTGTGCTTCTTTAAGCAAAACCAAACAACAACCAAAGTTACTTATTAAAGAAATAAGCTACAAACATATGCAAAAACAAACGTTTCCACAAAGCTTGAATACTGCCTTTCTTCTTTGCTTACCAAGGATCAGACAGTCTCTGTGAAACACACAGACATTTTGAATGACTGAAAACTATACTCAAAGCAAACCTACCATTAGCAAATCAGATGACAGTCCTGTTTGGTGCAGGCTGGGAAGTACAAAGTTTCATCTCAAGATTCCCATACATTTAAGTGAACTTAGTGTTATTTTTGTCATCTCAAGCTAAAATTTGGCTTTTTTTTTTCTCCTCTCCAAAATGGGACAGGACACAGATTTTCGTAAAATCAACAACAAACCAGGACAGGCCCTGCAAACATTCCAGAGGGATTCTCTGGTTTCAGTAACACAGGGTCATCCAGGCAAGACATAAAAGATACAACTATTAAAACTGTTGCATAACACATCTTCAAACCAAAATCATGTCTTGGAGTAGCTAAAAAGGAGAAAGATGCTAATTACATTTAAATTTAATCAAACCGAAAAGTAAGGAAGGATAAGATTTCTACTTGAAGTCACAGGTCATATTTCCCAAACTGTTAGAAAACAAAAGTGAGTCTGAGCATAAAATCAGCACTGTTTGCTGTATATCCATGCATTCTTAAAAATAAGGGTGTATTAAACAATAAATAAAAGCAAAACACTTTGGTAACTACAAGCAGTTTAAATTTAAGCCTCATTGTGCCCCTGAAAGTGGTTAGATCATACAATAGACTATCTTGATCTGTTTTTTATTTTTCATTTAATTTTTAATTTAAAAATTAGGCTCTAACTTTTTAATACTAACTCATATCAAAATAGCTGAGTCATGTATTTAAAAAAATAATTTGCAAACAATGTTTAAAAATAGGAAAACAAATCATTAGCAGACCAAAGCACAATCTAATGCATTTCTTTTCTCAGTTGGGTCTTCCAACATGTCTACAATTACAAAAAGTTCCAGTATAACTGCTATGTGGAAAAGGCGCTGCAGAATGTGAAATGTGATTATAAAGAGTAATCATTTCCATGAATATCAATGATGTTTGAACCTGAATTTCTGGCACATGTTAAGCAGCAACCTGTGTCAGGGAATAACTTTATGTTAAAAGGATGGCTATGTAATTAAGGCTAAATTAAGATCAGGTGACTGCCACTTTTTCCTTTCTCTTTTTGCTGAATTATACAATAGCTTGCAGATATTCAAACTCAGTAAAATACCTGAAGGAAAGAGTTGGTTAAGAGTGTGCTGCCTCTTAGATTAAAAAAAAGAAAGGCTCATTATGATGCACCTGAACATTTTGTTTCTGTGACAACCTTAGAAAATCTATTGCAAAATCCAGAAAGAACAAGAACAAACTGTATTAATAATTGAAATGAAATTAACTGAATTTTCCAAGTGTCTTAGGAAACTAGTTACTGCCACTGTCAAGCTGAGCAGGGGAGTGCATTTATACACCGGTTCCAGTGTCTGAGTAGCAAAATGTGGTTTTCTTTCACACAGGTGAGGACTTGGTTATTTTAAAGTTCTGTATTTCTTAGAGGCTAAGTACCTGAATTACGGGCCAGGGTGCTTTAAGAGTGTAAACGGCAGTGTTTCACAAACAAGTTTAGCCTTCCTTGACTAGAAGTCAAGTTACATCAATAAGCAGCTGAGGTTGCCAGGACTGGTTAAACTTGTCACCTTGACACAACCTATCACTTTCTGCAACAGGAAACTCACAAGAATCAAGGAGAGCTGGGACAGTGCTCTAGTAGCTACTGCAGTCAACCTGAAATGACACTTGTTTTATGGTGAGAAAAACTGACAGTATTATCTCTAACTTAAAAGGAGAAAGAGTTTTGAACTGCATTGTGAAGTAGGAAGCTACACCACACTTGGAGACTTGTTTAAAATGGCAAAATAGCTGTCAGTACTTGTGTACATCAGTGAAATAGTAATACCCCCCAGTCATTACCTCCGTCTTACTTTTGAGGTTTTGAAGGGAGAGGAAAGGCTTGGTTGTGACTTACTACCAGAAATATTTCCTGTTATTAAATTTACTTTTTTTAATAATTAATTGTCAGAATTCTGCCTAAATCTAACTTTAATGTCATATTGGATGAAGTGCCTCTGTACTCCCATAACCTAACTAGTTCAGACAACTTGATTAGATAACTGATAGGGCCTTGAGTTGAAAGTTGTATGATCTTGTGTTATATCAAATGATTTCCACCTGCAAAACGAGAGTACAATTAGATTTCAATATGACTAATGAACTGATCTGATGCATTGCCTCTAACTTCAGCAGATGTGCTAAAACTTCTTCTGAACTCTACTAAACAGTCTCACTGGGTCATTTTTACTTTGCTCTCTGTAATATTTAACATATTTGTAATAAAGCTAGTTCTCCAGTTTGTATAGCTTTGGCAAGTAGGAGACGCAGAAGATGATAAGAATTATGATGTGGGCAACTTGTTGGTTTTAGAAAGAGAGAATGGAAAGAACAAGCGGAAAAATGTATTTAGACTTAATTAAGAGTCATTTGCACTTCAAAGTCAAGAATTTGAAAGTCAATTCACCTGTCATTTATCTGCAAAACCTTGGGGATTTTTTCTTCTGCACTACTAGATAGCATTTTACTCCCAGAATAGTAGCAAATGAAAAATATAGATGTTACAGGGTAACCTGACAGAAATGAGTCAGTAGTACACAATCATATTTGGCCATAAGTGGCAAAGGGACAGAAGTCAAAAAAGGATTAGAAAAGGAGAACAACGTCTTTCAAAAACTTCTGAAAATGTTCAAGACTTTATATCATACTGGGCTTTGGAAGCCCTAAAGCTCATATTAGATATCAGGGTAGGCGAGTAGGCAATACGTAGGTGGAGATTGGAGGCAGTCATGTGTTTGGCGTGCAAAAAACAAAGGAGCAAAAGCTTTTCAATTTCCATACTCCCAAATTCACGAAGAACAATTTGCACAATTTGTGTCCGCCCAAATGATTATGTTAGAGGGGAAATCAGCATTCAGTACTCCAGAAAGTTCTTAAGCCTTCTCCAGAGAGCTATCAAGGATATTCACATTTACACCCGAAACTCCAACTGCAAAGATATTTCAGTAAGGCATGAAAAAAATCTTTCAGATCTGCACAGTCTCTAGAAAGTGTTGGTAAGCATCCTAAAGCTCCAGGATAGCCTGGAGAGCATCTTAGGTAACAGCTACTAGGTGATTAGAAAGGTATCAAATTATCAACACTAATCTAGGATTGCATTTATATTTGCTGGGCTTGTTTCCCTAGTTTTAGAAGTCTATCCTGGCATCAAATCTTGCTCAATAAATGTGTGTGTGGAGGGGGTTATCCTAAGTGTTACACTTACCTAGTATTTTGAGGGCAAGGTGCAGCGGGGTAGAATAGGCAAACCAAAGTTATTCCACCTCCATGAGGTAGCAAATCTAAATACTGAACATCTTGAATGCTCTGTGTTTTCGGAAATATCACAAAAACAAGTTGGTAGTAGCTCTGCCAGGATGCTTAGGGCCAATGTGAGAGCTGGCATAGACAAACTTTGGGTGTTAGGGAGATTTCCTCTCTGGCAAGCATAAGCCAGAGTAACAAGCAGAAGAGTTATTTACTCCTCCTGCTTTGAACAAGCCCAAACAAAACTCCCGATTTGTGGTATAGAGTGCAGAAAGTGAAACCAAAATGTAGGCCTGTACTTACTCAAGAGAAATAGTTATTATTTTCAATGTATTTCCTTATACAAACTTCACTCGAAGAAATCAGGCCAATGTAGAAGTGCAGAACAACACTTGGGTCTTGGCCTCTAGTTCTGTGGCCTACATCAAGCAGAAATTTTTGGCAGTCTTCCAGGATATAAAACATAATGCAGTGCTCAATATTATGCGTTCTGATAGGCAAACACTGCTTAGAAACTCACATAACCATGTGCAGCAATGAGAGCTTTTCTGAGGTATTCCTTCAGGTTTGGTATGCTTCATGCAAGTATTGAGCATGAACAACTATATGAAATGTCTAGTCTTCCTGGAGATCGGGAGTGCATTATGTTTGCACTAACCCGGATTAAAATTTCATCTGTGAGGTGCTACGTGCCAGTGCTGAAGTTGGTGACAGCCACAGGCAGTTCTGCGCAGCCAGACTGCAATGCTCTGTCTTGCACAAAATAGCCCTCTGAGCTGTGGACTACTTGGGAAAGGGGCATTTAAAGACAGCATGGAAAAAACAGGAAATTGCTGTAATTTAAGGGGCATAATTTTCTTTCTTGGCTTAGTCGTTTAGTTTTATTTTACATTTCAGCATTAGGCATATGCATCCAAGGTGCACAAGGAGCTGTCAAAGCAGCTCAGCAAATCATTGACTCACCTGCAGGCCAATGAGCCAGCAATTTCATACTTGCTTGTTGTAAATATTAGTGGTGGATAACAAAAAAGCAGCAAATTAGGAACTAAAGGTAATAGAAGGTTTTCAGCATACTGGTGTGTGTGAAACAGGTATTACAGGTATTAGTTTTAAGTGGACAGTTAGGAGTTTGGGGGAAAGGCAAAAACCCCCAAATGTGTATCCTTGCATTTATAGTTCCAGTGGGAACACTGTCTGGCTGCCAACTGCAGGAGTAAGAATCCTTTGTCTTATTTATTAGCATGAAATTTTTCATTTTTTTGTGTTTGTTTTCCTATTCAGTGTGAAATAAGAGACCTCAAATTATGATATTAAACAAAAACCTTTGAAATGGCCTTGAAATCACAAGGATTCAACAGTACACAGTGCATAATGCATCCGCCAAGGTTTCTATTTTTATCTCTTCCAAGTTATTTTAATACCACTTCACTTGGGAAAGAAAACAGAGTGCCTTTTACTGTTAATGATACACTATTCTGCTCTTTTGATCTTTATGTTTTGCTTTCTAATTACCTAAATGTCATGCAGGCCTGATAAATTGGATAAAGGGTATTGATTATGTCTCTGTTTTTGTAGTCAAACCATGGAGTCAATTAATCTACATTGTATATTTAGGAAGATAATCAGTAAAAATTGAATGGAAGCAGACAAAATTAAACTGGAGAGTGTTTCAGCAAATGAGTCCCTATCTAGTATATATTCACAAGATTTTCATATGATTGTGTTTCAAAATAGTAAGCACTGGAAATTATTAGAGACCTTGAGCAGGTGCTGATTTCATGTTTTAACTGCCTTGCAGATCAGGCAAATACTTGGTTTACCAAGCTTCCTGGGGTTTTGTTGTTTGTTAAAAATAAATAAATAAATAATATTTGGAGCTGTCAATATGAATGTACATATCTTTAATTTTCTCAAATGTAATTTGAGATAGAACAGGGGAAGGGGAAGATACCGGAAGAAACAGATACCACCTCCTTTGCTATCTAAATACCACGTGATTGAGATAGGGTGTAATTAGGTCAGGTTACTCAGGTAGCATCGCCAGTACTGCTGCCCGTGTAACGCACCCTGCCCAAGCTGAGGCAGCAGCACTGCTCACGATGGCCTGCAAGCACCCAGGCGTGGGGCAGCCCCACTCCCAGCCCTCGGGGAAGCCTGTGGTTGAAACCCCGGGGCATGTGGGTCAGACAGAGGTTTCCCCACTGGCATTGCAGCTGCAAGGTGCCCTTGCCAGCCCCAGGGCACCGCAGGGCCCTGCCAAAGGGAAGAGGGAGAGGATTTGCCGCCAGTGCTCCTTGGAGGGACAGGACAGAGTTACATGCGGGAACGCTGCATTAAACATGGCTAAAGCTTTCCTATCACAGAAAGGCATAGCAAAGATAAAGATATTAAAGACGGGAGGCGCTCACTTGCTGCAGTGCTAGGGGTTATATAGGGCAAAGACGGCTGCATAGGTTATATGTCAAAAAGCCCCTCAGCAATGATTAGTCTGCGGATGTACTAACCGCTGCTTCTGTCGTGATTGCAGTCGTCTCACTTGGACTGTGTACTGCCCATCGTCTGTTCTGTTGTTGTTCCTCATATCGTGCTTTGCCGTTGCTTTGAAAGAGTTTTACAATGAGCTCTTGTTTGTACAGTACATGCATAACAGGGCCCGGTCCTTGGCTGAGACCTCCAGGCACTAGAACAGTACAAATGGTAGTAATAATTGCACACACTTTGAGGATTCAAGTCTCTCATTGAAGAAAATGTGAGTGATGGCAGGCAAAGAATGTCAAAGAATTGGGCTTGTTTTCTGCCTTTTTTTTTTTAAATACTTTTCTGTAATAGTAGCATTTGCTTCCTTTCCAAGAAACATGACTATTAGTGTATTATTGCATTTTTGTTTTTTTGTTCACTCGCATGTTTTTTGATCCTGCAAAAATACTCTGAAGCAATCTGAAACTCTTTAGTCCTGAAAACAAAAATGTTAGATTTTCAGATATCATTTTAAAACGTGTATTGTCAGAGGCAAGTAGCATTCTTAACTTTCAGCCTAAGACAGTTCTGAAGGAAATCTTCCTTCTGGTCTTAAGGTTTTCTTAAATACTGTGGGGTAATAGAAGAGGAATTTGCTCCAGACAGGTTCAAAAACTGTAACATTTTTTCTTCACCTAAGGGACTATGTCTAGAATCCTTTTAAATATTAGCAAATTCTACATGTTGAAAGTTTTGCATTTTCTAATTGAAAGCAAATGAAAAACAGCAGTAAAGGTCAAATTTTTTCAGGTTTTGTTTAAGTAAATAGGTAAGAGGGAAAGGTCATTAGGAAATGGTGAAGTTTTGTTTCAAAGTTACTTTTCTTTTCACAATTTGCAAAATCGAATGTAAACCTATAGCCTAATTCTGCTCTTATTCATATTAAATACTGTGTAAGGGGTTCTACACCCCTTAGGGGGAACTAAATTGAACCCAAATTCAGAGTACAAATAGCAGCGCAAGTTTCATAGAGTAGAATCATGGAAAAAACTATGTTGGAAGTCAACAACAATTTTTGTTGGACCTCCAGAGGTCTTCTGGATCGACCTCCCTCTCAAAGCGTGCCAACTTTGAAAGTTAGTCAGGTTGTTCCAGATCTTGTGGAGCTGAATTTTGAATATCTCCAAGGATGGATCTTCCACAGCCTCTCTGGGCCCCTGCATCATGGACTTCACTGTTGCACTGCCCTCATGGTGCATGCTCCATAGAATAGATAAGCTAAAATGCTGATTACTTGGTTAGATAGCATCAATTTCATCAGCGACATAGTACATAAGCATGCAAAATAGGTATAACCAACAGAGTAGGCTGATAAACAGAGGGTTGTAGAAGAGGAAGATGACCAGTCTCTTTTGTCATATCAGTAGTGGCTTGTTTCTTCTATAAAATTCCCTTTTACTTTTGAACTATGTTAAATGTCATTAATTGAAGGGAAAAAAAAGCCACATTCATGCAAGAACTACCCTTTATTACTTATTTCTGTGATTGGTCTTTTTTTAACTCATCCAAATAACTCAGTTTAAATCACTGTTGCAATCACATTTCCATTGTGAATAAGCATGGGAACGCTGCAGAGTAAGAGTCAGCACGGCCTGAAAGGGCGAGCACTGGGCTTAGGTGCCAGAACAGCTGTGTTCTGTTTCTGCCTCCTTTGCCTCCTCTCTTCGTGAAGCACACCCAAGCTGTTTCATCTCCCTGTGCTTTTCACCATTTCTTTCTGTTTAGGCCCTGATTCTGTGAAGAACTTGCAGAAGACTTGCAAGATTGGAGACACTACTGAACACAGTCTTAACCAGGTATTCTCTCTCACAGTGGTTCTACACTACACCTTTGACTGTACCAATAATGTCACAAGGCCTCTCAAGGCTCTCCTGTACTACTAATAATTAAAGATAAAATTGAAGGATTTAATACTGATACTTCAAACAAAATCAGTTTCACTTCATTCATTTTCCCTGCATCCCTCCTACTTCAGTTAGGGTTTTTGTCACATATGTTAAAGTTCATCAATCATCATACTTTGGGATCTTGGCAGGCAGGTTGAAAATAATCACAGCGGATGTAGAGTTTTGGTTTCAAAAGATTAGTTCATTATACTTGGAGACTGTTATATAACTATCATACTTATTTTGTCTGACAACAAAAAAAAACAAGGGAAGCATTTAAAACAGCTCTTTTTTTTCCCCTTAATTCTTTTTGTTTAAACACATTTCCATTGTCAGTCTGCTGTGGAGCCAGGCAGTCAAAGACAAAAACATTGCCAGTTGCAAAATCCAGATGTCATGGAAGCTTAACTAGCCATATTAGTTGCTTCAGCATATATACATACACAATTAAAATCAAGATACTGAAAGAAATTATTGTGTTGGCTCACTAATTGATGTGCTATAGATATTTAGGAAAAAAAAGAAATCATTTTTTCTATGCACATAAAAATACAATAAAAAGTTAGAGGGAAAGAAAACAAATATAGCACAAGATGAGCTCTCCTCTCATGTGAGAATGAACAATTAGAGAAAAATCCAGGCTGCTCCTGTAAAACATAGTTGACACTCCTGAAGCAGAGTTATGCAGTAGGTTACTTCTTCCATTACCAGTTTGGCTGGGTTCTGACATTATTAATTTCTATCTCTAGATTGCAGGATATATGTAATAAAAAGAATATTTAGCAAAGGAGGTCATGATATTTAGGGCTATGAAGAGAAGAGAGAAGTATAGGAAAAGTTTTAGGTTGAAAGCAAAACTGAGCTTCAGACCCAGTTTGTTTTGGTTTTTTTCTGTTTAAAAATGGAATACAGACATTTTGTCCAAGTTCAATATACAAAGATCCCCATGAGAAGAGTTCTTATTCTTCTGCCAGAATATCAGATACTTCTATGCAGCTGGTCCTCCTTTTCCCCATCAGTCCCTGTGGTCTATGATTCATCCTTCAGGGGAGAAACAGTGGGAAAGGTATAGTGCTGCTTGGTAACCAGTAAGGACTACACCAGAAAAGTGATGCAATGTCAGCAACGGACCCACAAAAAAGAGCCTTAGCTAACCCACATAGCTCTAAAGGAAGCGTATTGCCAAAAGGTGGAAAAGTAGGATGGTTACTCTGCCTTCCAGCAGGTCTCCAGAGTTCCTAACAGGTTGAGGAGTGACCATGGCATTTCAGAGCTGGCCATATAGCTTCAGCCTTGGCCTCTCTCTGGAAGAATTTGAAAGAGACTGTCAGGATTTTCCCTTCCCATGTTTTTTTATCAAAAATCCGGCCACTAAATCAAAATTTAAATCACACGTTTCCTCCCATCGGGACTGTCCTGGCTTCTAARCTGCCTTTATTCCTTTACATAACAGTGTGATGAATAGAGATATTGGCATGGAAATAGAGAGATGTTGGTATCTGTCAGATGTTATGAGGATGTGAGAATCTAGTGTTCTTTTGGAAGTACCAACCCTTGTTTATCTCAAAGTGTTGACAGACTTGTCTGTGGGAGAAAGGGCTGCCCCATTTAACTGAGTGAGGCATTGGAAAGCAAAAGTTGGTGAAAAAAAATCCTTTAAACCAAAGTGGACTCAGCTATTATAAACTTAAGAAAAGTCAGTTTTGAAGAGCACAATGTCATAGGGACATATATACCAGTCCAAATCCTCATCTGGAACAGGTCTCAAATCAATAGAATTATGCTGTGTGTCTAGCTCATGATAATACATTATATTATATTATTCTTCCCAAAGAATTCCAAATTACTTACAAACTATACACACAGCTTGCCTAATCACTTAAAGCAATTAATGATGGGGACAAGCTCAACCAATGTCAAAAGCTAGCAGAGGAAAAATAGCTGGTGGAAAACTGAAGCTATGTCTTCAGTGACCAAGCTTCAATTTGCTTCTCTATGTAATGCTGGCAGGTTGTCTTAGCTTCCCATCTAAAAAAGGGTTATCACTGCACAACAGTATGATCCAAAAAACAGTGAGGAGGTGGCCAGAGAAAATGATGATGTTAACTATTAAAGTTTCTTTTGTATATAGCTGAAAAGGAGAAATTTTTACTCAAAAATTACCACAAGCTGCTGAGACCCTTACAAAGTACTTCTTGGTTTTCAAGATCTCATGTGAAAGGAAAATATATCAAGTAAATTGCATGAAGCTCAGTATCTGTATCTCAGAATAATGAATGGCTCAGTGGATCTTGTGAGACTGAAAGCATCTGGGTATTTTAAACATGAAGACTACTAAACTATCCCCTCTGGGAATTGAGTTAATGTTTCAATTTCAATTCAGTTAAAAAAAGTCTTATTGCATGACAAGCTAGAGGAGTGTTGCCAGAATCAAAGAAAGGTGTTCCAAATATTTTTCAGGGGTGAGTAATGCACTACAGTGCTATAATTTCATCTTTCAACATTACAAGGAAGTTCTCCCTTCCAAACCTACTCCAGCAGCCACTAGAGACCAGAGAAATGCTTTGGACACTTCCCTACATCTTGGTGTGTGACTGGGATGGTGGTTGTGTGATGGCTGGGAGATGACTATAGTGAGGTATAGGATTCCTGAAGCTTAGAAAACTGAAAGATAAAACAGCTGGCAACAAGAGTAGTTCAGTAAACACAATATAGATTCCAGATCTATAAAAGACTATGACGGAGAAACTGCCGTGGATAAAATCAGCTCCTAGTTTACTGAAAGGGAGGAAACAATTGAGGGTCTGAAATATTGTTGTAATAGTGGGAACTTCTTTCAAACCCATCTGTTGTTGCTTGGGGGAAAAATCAGAATGCTGCCTGCACTTTCTGAGAGAAAATCAAGTTGTTTTCTGAGAGAGGAAAAAGGGGACTGTATTTCAAAGTTTTTTTCCTACTGAACAAAATGTTTTATGGTCACTGTGCCTTGCCTAATCCTGCTGGCCAAATGGGCTTGTTCCCCCAGGTGGCCAATGCAGAACTGGATCCTGATATTTGTTTTGCAAAGCCTGCAGCGACTATCATATTTTCTGAAAATACTAATTACAGCCCCCTAGTTAAAATTAGAGATACGCGAATTCATCCTTTAAAAATGAGCAGCTTCATGCAAATTAAAAACAGACTTCTGAGTCTTCAGTCAATCGTAGTTAGTTTATGCACTTATTCTTTACGCATCCCATTTTACCATCTCCTCACAGCCACAGCCTCTTAAAACCTAGGTCCATCGTGGGGCATGCATCATAACTCTCCTCATCAGTAGTTCTGTACACACCTCTCCCATGGCAGGGAGCTCCACAGGTTGGCAGCAATCATTTCTGGGGCATTTCTCATCCTTTGGATGTGCCACTCTGTCATTTTACTATTGTTTCCTTTACTGGGGTGCCAGCTTCTGATGATTTGAAATTCTGGGCCAGTAGCCAGTCTTCTAAGCTTTTTGAAATTTGCTTGTCACCAGTGAAAACATCAGGCTGCTATTATGGATAGGTGACAGATTCTCCCTATTTAAGGTGGTAATCAAGGCTCAGCAGTGCAGTGTATGCATGTAAATTGAACTGCTAGTATTGAGGATAAACAGTGACATTGTTGGAAAATGTTTGATACTGTGGGGTCAATGATACTGGCATAACTCTTTTCTGAGTTACTTTATCCCTGAAATACCATGAGCCACATGCTCTTTTATTAGTTCTTTTTTAAGTAACTGATCTTAAATGGCTTTACAAAGATTCTTGCTTAATGTCTATCTGCAATGCTGCTTCATTATCATCCATAATACCCCACTTAATCATAATACTCGCATAAAAATGACAACAGTTCTGCCTTTGTAGTATATCTACTACAGTGGGGAACATAAGTTTTGTGGAAATATAAATAATAGATTCTAGTAGTCACAGCTGTTCATAAATAAGAAGGTATATATGGACCAATATGGTTTAGCAAAACAGTCAAATTTGTCTTTCAGTCTGGCTTGCTGGACGATTCTGAAGGAATCACTTTGTCACTTTTTGGCTCAGCTTTCAAATCTGAAATATAAACTGATATGATCCTTAACTCTTTATGTAAATTAAGTGCTTTGAGAAATATGAATAAAAATCAGTGTGGAAAAGCTAATATATTATCTTCTAGGCACCAGTCTGCACATGCAACCAGAGAGTGAAGCTGGCTTTTTAAAAGTCTTTGGACGTCAGTGCCACTGGTGGAAGTTTTGCAAGCCAGTTTAGGTCCTTGGGAACATAAGTTCATTCCTACTGCTCACAGGGTGTTTGTACTGTTGCAAAGTGACTTAAACTACTACTCAATTCTGCTCATAGGTGTACACGAAATAACAGACTCCATCTTACTCTGTTAGCTGCAGTGGTTCTGCAGTGCTAAGCAAAGGAAAAGCTTGACACAAAATATGAGAAGTTGGGAAGTGTATGAATCACAAAATACAGAAGGAGTTTACAGGCTTATCAGGATGAGGAGACCTGTTCTGCCCGAGGAAACCATTGGCTTCTGCTAGTAGAATATTTCTGCTAATTCTGTGTTAAAGAACTGTTCTTAAAATAGCAAAAGGTTTCAATTAATTAGATGTTATCCGGTATCTGCATAATTTATATTTAATTTTGGTCAAATGTCATCTGAGAACCCCAAAATACTGTGGCAGAGCTGCGTGCTAAATTCTGCCTTCAACTTATACTTCGGCAGTTCCGCTGAAGTCTACCGAACACTGTGTGATGATTAGGTCTTGTTAAAGTCTTTTTACGTAGGAGGTGAAATATTGGAAAGCTGAATAACTTGCCCAAGGTCAGTGACGCAACAGGGAGCAGAACTACCAGGAAACAGTGAGCTCTATTTGCCTGCACTAGACTCATTGAAAATTTAATTCTGCTCTGCTGACTCATATGTAGCCACACAGGTGTGACTTCAGTATAGGTCATAAAAGTCTTTCTAGGGACACTGCTGAATCATGTCTTCTTCTTTGGGCCTCTTCTGTGCATACATCCAGAAAGGATTGCCAGGTCTAGTCATAACYATAGTAGCTTTTCAAACAGAAACGTAATGCTGTTACTGCTGCCATCAAGCACTACAGTTTTTTCTATTATTCAATGAACAGATATCATCCTCCTTTGAGGTTAACCACAAAAATGTCTTATCTTCTCAATACCTTTCAGTGAAGACAGAAAAACAAAGTTAGAGACATATATTTACACACATTCTATTAAAATAAATATTTTGAATGTTTTAATGTACTCCTTAATTTTGAAGTATATAGCTTTTAAAATATCTTTAGAGTCTGTATGACTCAGGAGAATAGTAACAGTGACTACAGATAGGCTTTTTTGCTTGGATTCCAGTCCAGCCTTGGGTCATTGTCCTGCCAAGAGTTAGACAGCAAAGGACTTGCCATCAGATCTCACTAAGACTTTTACACATGCTTATGCAAAATGAATAGTCCTATCAAAGTTATAGGACTCCTTATATCATATGAAGTTAAGCATATGTTAAGTCTCTAACAGATCAGGGACTGCATCAGCACTGATCAGAGGCGACTAAATACAGGAAAAATATTTAAGTATTTAGAAGAATTATGAATATTTTAAAATAATTTTGCAAATAAAATCAGATTATATTTTCTCAGTGATGCAACCCCTTTTAAATCACTGATCCACATATGTATAAATGAGTGAAATGAGTTATTCGAAAATAAATGAGGTATTCACAAGCATACTAATAAGAGATATTTGTAAGTAACTACATGGTTTCTATCCACTCATTTACGAATCTCTAGGTTTTTATCTTGGCACTGAAATTAAATGCTCAAATTAGGAAGAATAGTTTTATGATGTTTTTTCAGAAAAGAGGACAAATTTATCTCCATCTGTAAAACCAAACTTCCACCTGTAAATCAAAGACAGCAAAATATGCTAAGTAGGATCCTTTYGCTTAGAGGCTCAGAAGGACAGAGATTACTCACTTTACAATGCCTTATTCTTTTAGGTGCTGAGTGTGTTGTCATAACCCATCCCTCTTTCCCACAGTCCACTCTTTCAGTTTAGGAGCCAAGTTCCTTTCCACCTATCATACTTTTCAGAAAGGGAGCAAAGCAGATTGCAGAGACTATGCTGTCAGACTAAAACATGTCACTGGTGAAAGCATCTGCACACCTCTGCAGGAGCTGTATGTATATCATGAGTGAAAGCCCCTCACAGAGAATGTCTTGAGAAATCAAAGTAGTTTTAAGTGACCTTTCTTCACTATGCTAGGTATTCGCTGTGTAATGCCTCTCCCACTGGGATGTCCCATCTGTTTTGGTTAAACTTCTTCATAATGTATTTTGGGACATGAGGTTTTTTCTTTCCTCATCAGTCTCTTCCTACAGGCCATCCAACCCCTCAGTAATGCCCAATCAGCTTCTGAATTTTGGAGCACCATAAGAGGGAAAACACAACCATTGCCACTTCCAGGGGTCAGAAAAGTCCATGGTCATGTGGCAGGTCCAATATCAAGCCAGGAACTCCAGTCTGCGGGGCAGACCCCAGATGGATGGGGTATGTGGCTGGGCAGGGGCACAGCTTTGGCATAGCTCAGGCAAGGACCAGGGACAAGGGCTGGAGCTCTGGCATGAGGAAGGGGAGCCCCCAGTTGGGCTTTTCACAGCTCTTTCTTGCCCAGCTCTTCTCCCAGCAGCCTGATCCAAGGTCACAGCTGCACTGTGTCCGCGCTGGCCTTGAAGGCAGGCAGCCAAGTCCCTAGGCACGAGGGGAAGATGTTGCCAAGCCTCTGCACCTCATTCAGGGCCCTGATGGCTAGAATGTTAGAAAACTTGGCAAGTTTCTTCTTTGAAATTCCTGTCAAATCTTTTCAACTGGATAGTTAAAGAATCTTCTCCAAAAGGTCTAGGATATGGGGTAGCCAATGACTTGATGAGATTATACCCCGTTTTTATTATAGGATGGTTTTGTACCTTTCACAATGAATCTGCACCTTCTGGGGAACTTCTCTCATTTTTATTTTGGGATTTCTACTTTAGATGCATAGTGCAGATAAATATATTAGGGTCTATGGGGAGGTTAAGTGTACAGTCATGAGGGCAATGTTGCAACCTATGTAAGTAAATTGCATGAGAGCCCTTTGTTTGATACTGCTTCTTTAGTGTGCGAAAAGGGCCAGCTGGAGCCCTCCCCAGTAATACTTACTGAGAGAGGGTAGCCACATTTTTGTCTAGGCAGGCTTGCAGAAGAAGGCTGCGTAGCCAATCTAGGAAGAAAGAAGTGTGCCATTGCTTTCAGGGTTGCAGAGCAGCAGTATTTCCCACATGAATCCCACCTCACTTGAGAGCAAAATGTCATTTTCTGCAAACTTGACAGCAGTGTTGGTAAAGGGCATTTTTTGCAAAATAGTATCAAGGTGTATAAATAGTATACATGAAAAAAAAAGAGAATGAATGATATGGTAAGCATCACAGCAAAAATTATTCTGAACATGTACTTAAACAGTTGGTAGTCGTTAGCATTTTTTTAAATTTCTGTGGTTACCTAATATTTTGGAGAATAGGCTGTCATAAGGCTGTCATCCCTTCACAAAGCATCAATTCAGAATAAAAATTGCTTATACTCTCCAAAGAAAAATCTTCATATTACTAATATGCTTCCAAAATTTAATACTATAAAAAACAACTATTTTTTCTATAAGAACTTTCTCTCTATTTTTATATGTTATGAATTAGAAAGGTCACAAGCCCAATTAAAAAAAAAAATTCCATGCATGAAGGGAAAAATGCTGAACATTAGACATAGTTTATTAGAAAACATCGCGCATCACTTGTCACAGGGAGATATTCTTAAGCAAATTTGGGAGAGATTTGCCATCTGATCTTACACTCTCTTACTTGGCCATCGGATGCTGGTGCCTCCATTTCTTACTGGAAAATTTTGAAAGTATCTTCTTGTCACTGCCATGCTATTCTCTTCTCCTCCCCTGCTGAAATGATCCATTTACTGAACCTGAAGAAACAGAACTGCCTCCTCTCAGATACTAAGTACCTGTACCTGTGCCAGCAGGAGACAAGCAAGAGAAAAGCAGTACTGTTTTAAAGAGGGTGGGAAGGAAAGTTTGAAGGTAGTAAAGAACAGAAAGCAGACTGTTTGACAAGCTTTTAAGATTTAATTAATCTAAGAGGAAGTTAAAAAATAGAGAGCGAAAGGGAAAAAAAACATTTGTGGATGGACAAGGCCATTGGGTGGACATAAAGATATGAGCATACTGGGACCAAGAAGAAAAAGGAACAGGAAACAAAGAATATGAGTGGAGACCTGAGGAGAAGCACAAAGAGTAGAGTTGGGGTATTAACAGCAGTGCATTAAAGGTCAGATCCTACAGAGTGTATTTAGAGCTTTGTTCTTCTTTCATTTATAATTGCTTAATATTGATGTAACTCTACTGTCTTTACTCTGCCATAGCAGCCTCGGGATCTGACTCTGATTAGGTTTTTTTGTAGAGCCAGTGATTTCCTATTTCAGACTACCAGATCTACTAATATTTTGAGTTGGATTTTAGCCAAGGAAAGGAAGCCAGGAAGTGCAAAAGAGAATTTTTAAAAATTTCTTATATTTAAAATGTTGGTATTTAGGGCAAAAGATATGGGATCTGTTAATCTTGATTGCTGGGACAGAGTAGAGAGAGGGGCGCTCTCTCTACTTGCTCCTACCCTGTTAATTTCATACTGTTTTCTCAACTCTAGTGTGATAGAGATAGCGGAGTGTAATCTTTCTTATTCATATGTGTACAGAGCCATTAATTCACCCACACACATAATGACCGAATTACGCTTTCAGTGAAACTGGAGTAAAATTTTCATATTTCTGCTGGATCAAATGGAGGCAATCAGATTCCAGTAATTATAAAGGCAGCAGACTGTAGCCTATTGAATATATAAAAGTGGAAAATTACCAGCCTAACGAGTAACCAAGCAACAGAGGCAAGACAATATTGCTATGAGAATCTTAGATTTAATATTCCCTGATCTTTTTCCCTGACCAAGTTTGCAGAGTTAAGATGACATTATCATAGGCCTTTGGCATGAAAGGTCCTGTGTCACTATCATCTTTTGTGATTTTCATGACAGTCAGCAGCTTTCTCACCAAGACTCCACCAGAAAACCTTGATCTTTATTTGTCTTAGCTGCCTAACAGAGCTGAGCTCATTTCATATCTGTCACAGACACTGTGTTTATGCTCCTTAGTGCAGTGTGAAGATACCCAAGTTAGCTTCTTCACAGAGCAAATTATTCTGTGCAGAGCACACCAGCAGAGCAGCTATGCTGCTTCTGCCACCCTATCTAATCTGTTAGAAGTATCTTGAGTGTCTCAGCTTGGTACTGCACTGTGTGGCAGACACATATTACCACTTGCTTAATGACCTTGGGCAAGTAATGCGAATGCCTTGGTTTGTACTTCCAAAATCTTCAAAAGGAGTTATTTTGCTTCCTTACAGGAATACAACAGGGATAAAGTCATGCACAGCACTCAGTGTGCCTGGCTTAGAGGATCAGTGCCTTCCTCCGGCCCTTAGGCTCTGCTTGGGCTCCCTCCAAGCACAAGTTAAACAGTGGATCAAACATGGAAACAAGAGAAAGAAGGATTTCTCCCTCTCCTCATTCAGACTAGTAGCCATTCAAGCATATAGTTTTAGAAAAATATGTAACCTAAGAAAAGAGAGAAATTGGTAGCTTGTGAAAGGGCAAGAATGGAGAGTAGCTTAATTAAATTATCTGAGGGAATATTTGCACTTCCCATTTCTGAGATTTGCAACTTCATTGAATAATCTCCCAGAGGAAGTCATGAAAAACTCATCACTGAGCCATTTTAAATGAGCTGGAATAGCTCTGCAGTGAGCAACAGTGTGTGGGCTGTGGACTGGCTTACGGTTCTTCTCTCTCTCTTTCTATCAAGCACTCTCCCTTTATATCTCTGTGGCATGAACTCTGGAATAATCCATATCAACACATTAATGCATTTGACTTTTAAAACCTATATAGATATTTATCCCAATTAAATTAATAAGATTATCAACAGCATTAATGTGCTGTTGTTTGTCATTCTTCCATTTCCTGTGATCATACAATATAAAAGTTAAAACTTTTGGGTCACACTTGAAAGCATTTCGTGATGTGGATTCCCCACACTCACACACATATCTTTTGAAAGCTTTCTCCATAACTTTGCACATTACTAAATACTTCCTCTTTTGTCTAATCCCAGGAAACTTTAAGTAAAACAAGACCTTTGTGGTCCCAAATCCTTTGTATTGTCTTATTGTGCATCTTAGTGTAGATATTCCTAAATTCAAAAATAAATATTTCAGAGGCTTTGAGTTGGATACATTGCACTGCCCTGGGGACAGAGGCCACTTGGGTATTCCCCAGATGGATCCTCTGCAGAAGGGATGAGAAGAGCAGCATCAGTGGCAACAATTCCAGGTGCCTCATTTGCCATTTCTATGTCTTTACCAAACATAGATTCATAAGATTATGTCTAATGCTTACCTAAATTGTGCCCTGTTGTTTTGCCTCTAATACCTGAAGCTGCAAGTTTGGAGTAGCTTTTTCAAGTGTTCGTTCTCCCATCAGTGTGCCAGCTGAGATAAGTAACAAAGTCTAAATACGTAGGCTTTGCATCATATGCAGGAATAGTCACCTCAGACTAACTAATGCTGTTGCTGCTCTGCAGAATTAACTCCGCTTTAGCTCACCATGATAATTTGTTTACTTATTTCTAAATATCTTGATTCTTTAGCAGACAAACAATTAAAATTGAAATAACAAAGGAGGCTGTAAATGATACTACTAGATGGAAGATGGACCTACTGAAGTTTTTCCTACTATTTCAACTAGAGACAATGTTATGCTTCACTTTCTATTGGAAAACTCTGTGTAAAGTTTCCATGAAAAACATCTGCTGTATTCCACCCCAGCATTGGCAGTGGTTCAGAGATAGATTAAATCATTCATTCCGTAATGTATACATGCTAGGAAATTTAGTTTCCCTTCTGCTAAAGTTGTTATTGACTGTGGCTTATTGAAACACTCATTTTGTAAGAGTTGATCTCCAACTTTTTCCAGTGTGCCTGCTGCTTACAAAGAAATACCTTACTTTTTTCTTTCTTTATCTTTTGCACCTTGAGTACAATCACTGCCTCTGGACACATAGCATTTTTGAAAATAAGGCCATCAAACTTTCCCAAACATAGCTCTAAAAGTTTTTTTAATCTTGGCTTTTGATGATGATGCAGATGTTATTGTTCAGAACTCTTTGTTTTAGCACAAGGGCCTTATTATAATATAGACAAAGGTAATCAAAATCACAGCTGATTATCTTCTATTTTTTACAGCTTGGAATACCAGAATGGCTCATTAGAACAGGGTTGCTATACAATGAAACACTACTGATTCCCTGGGCAATGAGGCACATTCATACAGCTAACACAGCAGAATTTTCACACATTTGAACTTTTTGGATAAAAGGGATAAAAGATATCTTAAAATTAAAACATTGGTTTTGTAAGTGGGGATCATTATTGCCTTTTTACAATAAGATAAATGGAGATTTAAAGATCTCCATCCAAGACAACATAGCTAACTGCCACCTGAAACAAAACCAAAAGGGAAACAGATCTTGTTTCCTTCTTATAACCAATAGCAAAGAATTTTCACGGGAACTTAAAGAAGCTAAGCACCTAAGTCTTCAAGACAATGTCTAAAGCGTGGGGTAGTTACACTCCACAGCACATTTTATGTTCCTGGTCTGCCAATTATCTCTAACTTTTGCAGAGCACCTCAGTTCTCTCCTAGCCCATGCATTCAGGTTTCTCAGGTGCATCCCCAGGTCTTATCTTGAACTGGAATATTTTCCATATTTCTGTATTCTGTATTCTCTCAGTCAGACTCAGAAAGGAGAGTCTCCAAAATATGCAATATTTTTGATGGCTTTCTCATATTCATCTCAATACTCAATTTTAAATTGGTACAACCAAATAGAGTCCAATACTCAAAAAAACACATTCAGTTCTTAAACCAAAGATGAATTGATTCCATTATGTGTTTGGCTGAGTCTGGATTCCAGATTTGTTGGAATGCTGATTTTCATGCCAATGCATCTTGAGTTTCCAAGACACACAGAAGTATGTAAGTATTTGAAAATGTTTACATGCGTACTTGAACCTTGCACAATGACTACCATTATTGTTCACAGATCTCTCTTCTCTTTTGTATACAAAGAATCAGTTACAGAAGACTACTTGGATCATAAGTGGTAAATTATTAGTATCTCTAGGCAAATTTTGTATCTGCCAATTTTTCTGCTGTGGAAATTGCCCCTTGTATGGAGCATACAATCCTTCTAGTGGGTCTTATAGATTAGTGTGTTCGAGAAACTGAATGATTACTTCTTTCTTATGATAATTCACATAGTTTTGTGGATGCTTATACAGAATATATACACTAACATCTAGGGCTGTAATTATTCCATTGTACAGAGTACAAGTAGATCATTGTGATATAAAAGGTCTATTTACAACCTTCATTACAGTAAAATCTTGTTTAAACTTCAAGAAATATGCTGTATATACCTATTATGGGTAAAAAACAGACTGTCAGTGATGCTAGATAATATTTTTCTAAAACTACTAGTGAATTTCACAAGTGTCATCCACAAATGTGTCTTAAAAATGATGTCATGTACAAAGAGAAAATAGCGAAACCTGAATACCCTATGTTCATATGAGAAATCACTGAAGGACTAATTCGTAAAATCTGACTGTTTTCGGGATTTTCTATGTAAAAGTGTTTATTGATCCAGAATATATGAGTAGTTAAGCTTTATCTGATATTTCACTGAGAGTGACATTTACCTCGTACTGTATCAATGTGAAAATTAGGGAAGGTTTCAACCAACAGAGAATTCTTTTGATCTTGCTTATGTACTTAATTAAAAGCCTTTATGCAATACTGAAATGAAAATTATACCTTTCTAACTTGCAACAGGACTCTTTAAACTACTACCAATCCAAATATAAGGGTAAACATGCTTATGCTTCATTATATTTCCTATTTCAGAACATTTATCCAAAACCCTTTTATATATATATCTTTAAATTTACAAAATATTTCAAACAACATCAGCTATCTTATGCAAATATCCATGGGAACATATGCTGGACAAAAAGGTGGGCACAGAATTCTTCCATTTCTTAATGAGAGAGGAACAGGATTCATCCTCCGACCAGTAATAGGATTTCCCTGTAGTGGGATTTGCCTCCAAACATCACGCATCCAAAAGCATCTGTGGAAGCAAATGCTATATGTCTCTGCACCAACCCTGATGCTTGACGTATAGATACAGTGCCAATGATACAGGTTACAATTCTACTTCTAGTTGCTCCTTATGGTCAAAGCTACCTGTACCTATTTAAGGCTATCGCATCCCTGGAAATAAAGACAGAAAAGGGAATACTATGCTGGGGCTAAAGTCATTTTACCAATGTTGTTTGGCTGTAGAATGATATCTCACTGAGCATCATTCTTTGAAGGAACCAGGTAATGGACCACATTATATGAAAAGATCATATCCATCTTTCTGGCAAGAGGCAAGCTATTTGCGTTTTTAAAATATTTCATCTGAACAAGAAAATGGCATTTTGAAGAGAAATCCTGCTTTAGAAACTGATCCATATCTCACTGAAATCAGGGAGACCTTCCGCTGATTTAAATAGCCCTTGATTCAGGACAGGACCTTACTGAAGTAATTTGGAATATATTTCTACTAAGCTTTAGATTTAGATCATGAATCACTATATTAGAACAGCTCTAGCCTGCTGTAGAATGGATTGGTGTCCTATTTTGCCTTATGTATTCAATCAGTATAAATTTATTTAAGAAATTTCTTTTTTCTTACAGTTATATGTGTAAATGGAACCTGGCTGGAGAATGAGATTCTTATGCCTGCCTTTTGCCTCCAGTGCAAACAGTACCTGAGTAAAGTTTAAAAAAGTCTGATTAGAATGAAACCTCTGCAGCATACAGTCTGAGGCTTTCAGTCACCAAAAATGAAAGTAATAAAAATCAGGATGGGAACACTCACTGCGTCAGACTTTGGGGAAATAATAGCTGTCTTTCAAATTACAAGGTTTCACAAAGCCTGTTAGAGAGTGCACAGCAGCAGCCCACATAACTCTGCTCTCATGGTAGAAAATCCAAAATACAATTCCACCAGCAGTGCTGCATGCAGGCTTCACAAATATTTGATTATATCTCCTCTAAGAGCCTAACAAAATCAAAATGAGTATTTGGGAAGATGACTAATAGCTTAGCATGAATTATCCAAACAAGCCTTCCTAGATATTTGTGCAAATCCACTCAAATTAACCTGCTCTTTGTGTGTGTCTGTACATCTAAATCAGTGCATTTCCATTCCTTTTATTTGTTTCATAACATGCATATAGACCTGTGTACTGGACAAACATGAAATACGCACCGCTTAAACCAAATTATTATGTAAGAATTATACATAACACTACTGTATAATCTACAGCATATACAATTAATGTACAGTGAAATACCATACTATAAGAGTCATTTGTTCGCCTTCAGACTTTTTCACAGGCTGGTCCCTTTACCCAGCTTAACCCATCACCCAGGTTACTCTACCACTTGCTTAACTCTGAGTTAAGTTTCTATTATTCTTTATGTTTCTAATTAAGCAGATGGCAGACAGTGTGAGGCCTCAGAACATGCCAGTCTTGGGTATATCATTCTCTTCACCCCATGAGACAAGGGGTAGCTGAAAGATCACAAAAGCAGCTCCAGTGGAAAAAGCTATAAAATTTTATTAACTGGGGCCCTGAACCAGGAATCATTGCTGTAACAATGCGAAGTGGAGGTAAAATATCACCTCATCAATGTGATAGTATTTCACACCCATTTCATGCTTATGCAAATGATTGCATATGTGAAAGGCAATAATGAATTAATGGTCCAAATCACGCAGTAGCAGTAAGAGTAAAAATATACATTTATTTAGGATGCACTAGAATGATAGAGAAAAACTTTGAACTACACAGAGACTCTTTTTCCCAGAAAACTTCTTCCTCACATTCACACTGCACTTATAGATATCATCAAATTTTAATACGCATTCTGAAGAACATGAATAACTTTATAATGTCCAAAATTTGTAATTGCTACAGGATGTACTCGTTGCTGGTGGGATGGGAAGGCATGAATACAATGAGTAGAGAGTCCTTCAAATACAAAGTTAAATTTCAGTTTAGTAGACTGTTGGAAAGCTAGGGTTTTGATGCAAATCTTTCCTGGATGGCTGCTTATCTTCTTGTTCTGTGCACAGATACATTGTTCCTCATTGTCATGGTAACAGTCAGCTCCGCTCCTTTCCCTTTCTGTCGCTCCTCAGAGCATGGACACCCTTGCACTGCTCTCCAGGTGTAACCCTGCGATTCCTCCAGACTCACACTGAAAGTTCCCTATTTTCCCTTATCTTTCACACTTGATAATCTGCCCTTTCCCCCAGGAGGGGACTTTTCTTTGTTTTCAGGACAGGTTACAGTGATGCAAGTTACATTTTCATTGTCCATCCAGAGAAGGTCCTGGCTCATGTTCATGTTGTACCTCACAGTCTGTCGAGATGCCACTAGATCACACTACTTGGATCTGAGAACTCAAGCTGAAATTTGAGCAAGTATAATGTTTTACAGAAATACGCTTACTGACCAATAGCATTAAACCGATAATTTTTATTTAGTAGTTACAATAATGCACTAGAGAAAGAAAGATTGAGAATTAGCAGCCAGACTTCAAGCATGTTTAAGCTCATCCAATCTTTCACTCGCCTGCAATCTCTACTCACCTGGCTTTCCTTGCAAAATGCAGGGACAGACCCAAGCATGTCTTTCACTAAACAGCCTGCTTGTGGCTTCTTCCCCTACATCCCTTCTGCTAAGACTATTTGCTCTGCCTCTACATCTTAAAGACCCTTCTTGTATTCAAAGGACAATTTGCTTCTGCCTAGATGTGTAGCTTCTGCTAACTAGACAGACCTCTTAGCGTGAAGTATTTATCCTGCTTATAATGCAAACACACCACAGTAGTGACAGCCTTTTCCAAACTATTACAAATCACCAAAGATCACCCCCACACTTGTCACACATACCTAGTCTCAAAACAGAACTGTACATTTGCAGATTTTGCAGTCCGTTCAGTGAAGGGAAAGTAGCTGATAGGAAGCCTGAGGGCTCTTCTAACCTGCACCAACTGGCAGTGCTCCCAGAGGGAAAGCACAGCAGCTGGGGACAGTCGTACATGCTCCAGCAGCAAGCCTCACCCCTCCCTTCCCTGGGAGCCAAGCGTGGGGACTGTGCAGGACAGATGCACAAGAGCTGTAACTGCAGACATCGGTTATGTACGAGAGGAATTCCCGCCTTGCCAGATCCAGGCACTAGTTTAGGCCCTTTGGCTAACTCGAACAGCACACAGTCTGGAAGAGACCAGAGTATCTGGCAAAAAGATTTCAAAATAGTATTTACTAAAAATCTTTGACCTCAGTTCCAGGCCATTTACTTTTCTGTTGTCATTGTTTTGCTAGTCTGGCAGTTCAAAGAGGGTCTGAATTTCTGATGTAAAAAACATGGCAGAAAAAAAACACCAAAATGTTGTTTCAGACCCTCCGTATATTTCACTGAGGAAGAAACTCGGGTGGGGAGGGTGGTATTTATTTTCCTTTCTTGGCTACCTTTGTAATGAGCAGGTGAGCACAGCCAAGAATCATCTCTTGACTCATTCAGTTAGCATTGTTAGAAATTTCTGCTTACCTTGTTTGTTTTTTACCTAGGGCTAGTCTGATTAAAGCTTGGGTTAAAACCTGTATGGAGACCTCAAGCTTGGCACCGTATGTTTTCTGGGAGCAAAGGGAATGAATGAATGCATATTTACTGCTACAGGCAGTACTTGTTGTATTTAATAAGAATGTTGTGTCCTTACCTAACACTATTCATCTGAGGCTCTCAGAGCAGTAAATATTTGCAATAGTAAAGTATTGTTATTAATTATTAGAATGTTGCAAGATACAAGCTGAGATAAAATACAGCTAAACACCTTGTCAAAGCCATACAACAAAGTCTAAATCTATGAATCCTTGAGAAAGGAGATGAGCTTAGCAGTGACCTGTTTTTCACCTCTTTATGTTCTAGGCACTTGGCCCTCTACATGGTATGACCCATATCATTTATCTGTAATTATTAACAGCAGTGGGAATTCAAACAAGCAAGGGAGGCTCAAAGGACTGTTGCCCATGTACAAAAACAAAAACAGCAGAGAAGGCCACTTATGCAGTGGAATGCCAAAGGGAAACAGTCTTTCTCAACTATGATAATATTACAAAGAAATTTTCAGCTGGACTTTAAATACTGAACAGATAATACAGTGTTATCACAAAAATACTATGAGTAAATGTTGCTTTATTTATATTTTCTTCTATAGTCTTTTATTTCCCTCTATTTTTTCTAGTCTGTCTACATATCTGCCTTATGTACTTATACACAAAGCCTTTCTCAACACACAAAGAATTCATTAAATATCTTCTTTGGCATAAGCAAACATGCTTGAGAAAAGATGCTGGTATTATTCCGCACTACCTCACCTCGTTTTCTGCATGTGAGTGGGAAATGTGAACGGCAACTTGTGGCAGCTAGGGATGGATGTTCCATATAAGAAAGAATTCATATTTACCCCAAAACACTTGCGCCTCCAGCACAGCGTAGTTTCTATGTTAGCACAGCAACTGGCTCATATATGAAAAATCTGTTATGCATACTGTAGATGCAGTGACAGCTGATGGCATCAGAAGCAGGTAAAAAAACAGCATAGCTGTTAAATCAGTCAATAATGAAAAAATAGCTTAGGCTGATAGGAGTGAGAACTACAGATTAATGATGGTGTGCAGAAGGAAAAGGAAGGTGTACAGAAACAGGAAGAAAGAAATACCAGCACATTGACCAAGAAAGAGGCAGAGCTTTACAGTGTGGAAACTGGTCAGCAAGCTAAACAGAAGGGGAATTTCCCCCCTCTTAAATGCAGCAGGAGAGGAGAGAGCTGCATGCCATATACCCCCTTTATTTTAACTTGTGCTTAACAGAGAGTCACTCACAAACAGGCAGCCCTGCTATATATGTTCTTTAATAATCTCGCTCACATAAACATGTGCACTAAACCAGACGATTGATTGTAACTTGTTCCCAGATATAACACGAGACATTTGAGCCCGCATTCTGCAGTCAATTTCCAGACTTTGCAAAGGTGAAGACAGACTAGAATATTTTTCTTGTTCTTAAATTATTACTGGCTCAAATGTCCTGTACAGATTAGAACCACCTGATTATATTAACCTAGGGAAAGAGTTGAATAAAAATCCATGATTGTATTTCAGGAAAATAGTCTTCATTAAAGAGTAAAATCTCTCTCCCCCCCTCCCTTGAGTACTTATATCCAGCACATGCTGCTTTTTATAACCCATTTTGGGGGTACTTGAATCTGACTGAATATTGTCTACTCTATTTGAAAGATTATAAAGTCACTTAGGACTCATCTCCTAGGATAGCAATAAACCAACCTTCCTGCCAGTCATAAACACATAACATGCCTGCATTTAATGTTTGCTCTGTTCCCTTTGAAATGCTAATCATCTCTATGTAAATTCTAGCATACTGAAACTCAGTTCACATTAACTTCAAGTTACCTGATTCAGATACAGTAGAGGACAGCCATTTATCTGCCTATTTCAAAGATCAAAGAAGCTTGTCCCTAAAATATGTCCCATAACATGCAAATGAATCTTAATGTCTCTAATTAGATTATAACTGGAGAGTGCTTTCTGATGTAGAAGTAAGGTGTTACTATATCATAGGGTTAATAAACTCCAAGGATCCAGTCTTCTCAGTACATCATGACCACAGTTCCTACCTCAGTCTTTCACTTGCCTACTCTCACTGTTTCTGTTACAAAAAATAGAAATCTTTTTTTCAACACCTCCTCTTCAGCTCTTACACTGATATTGTGGAAATGCTCGAGGAAGGAAGACTCCTTCCTGTTAGGTGTATGACTTACCGTGGCTCTGTTGTGCAACATGTTCAACAACTGTATATGACAAGGTCTAGGGGTTCTATGTACTTGCTGATGAATAAGAAGTTAATTCACAGTTTATTCACAAGGTTATTCTCCACTGCTAAAGTATTTTATACAGAGAGATAAGTAAGCCATGGTGGTTGTCTTACTTTAAAACCCTAGTGGCATGAAAGCTTTATACTTCCACTGTGAGGTAGCAAGGTGTGGTCAACACAATATCATATGCCTAAAAATGACTCGACCTGCTATGTTTCTCAGCAAAATAAGAACTTACTGTCTCCACTACGCTTTAAAGTAGGTAACAAAAATACAGGCCAGTCATCATGTAGAAAAAACATCTTGTTTAACTTGGAAAGCAAAGTCTTAGTCACTTGATGCAAATATATTTATTTAAAAATAAAAAAGGTGTGGCTGCAGACTGGACTAGCACTTACATTTCTACAGGGCATACTGGAAACTCTGTAAGAGAAGCTGCTTGGTAAGTAGCAGGTGAGAATATAAAATTCCATGCAGAATATTTGTTACAGACACAGCCCTTTCATTCTCATAAATCATTTGTTAACTAATCCTGATTTCAAATATATTTGTTATTGGTATGGTACAACATATATCTTTAAAGCAAGATTGCTAAGAAGCAAATATCATTATGAGTTATGTGCACTGGAAATGGGAAATCTGGCTGATCTTTCTCTGCTGTCTTATTGTATCAAAATATTATAGTGTAAGGTTGCTGCTTTTTTTAACTTGTGGTCACTTAAACTATTCCTCAGTACTCATTCTTATACATATTCAGTAATTTCATTTGGGCACTTCTTGGTTAATAAATCTTTACAAATATTTTTCAAGTCATTCATGGGAACTAATTTAATCACTTAGATTGTCTTGAAACAGCTAATGTTGAATATGCATGAGATCACTTTTTTGTTGCACCATGATTGGATGGCACAAATATTAAAAAACAGCAGAGAAATAATCTGTGTCTAATAAACATTGAAAAATGCCTCTACTGAATAAGAATTGGGGGAAAAAAAATAAAGAAACTTAAGACGTGATAATTTTCAAGAATATTCAACTCTTGCTCACAGGTATTTGGATGATAAATAATGGGGCTGTACAAATAGTAAAATAAACTCGTGATTCTTATTCTTGAGGATGTTTAAAACTCACTTGCTTATTAAAATAAAACAAGCTACAATTTCAGAATCAGGTTGTACACTCAATAGGTTGTATTTTTTCAAGTATGTTACAACACTTACTTTGCATGTTCAGCACAAATTTCTAAGAAGAAAATATGCAGAATGGATTTGAGAACTTTCACTGGCAGCCCACAAGTTTCATGCTGAAATCTCTGTTGTACAAATGCTAATGTTCTTAGCTTGAATATTCAGATAAGCACCTGAGTATTACTAAAATGCAGATGTTTGTTGTAGGATTTTGACCATAGTTTTTGGGGGTTTTTTTTGCTTTGATTTACTAATTTTTTGCTTCCAAGACTTTAATACCATTTTTGCACATTATTACTGACACTGCTGCTGCTCGCATAGCTGTAAGAACAAAGTTCCAGTCTTCCGAAATGTTCATCAACCATCAGCTGAAATGTTTTGACTTACTATAGGCCCATAACAGATCAGTCACTTCTCTTTCAGCACAGCAAAAAATGGTCAGACGAAATGAGGCTGGGCATTAGGTGGTAATAAGGTGATTACTCTGAATGTGACAATCTCAGGGCTAGGAGAGGGGTTCTTTGACATGGCGCTGGTGGACTGAGCCCACGGGATACGGACAAGGATCTGGGCGCTGAGGTGCGTAGAGCACCGTGCACATTTTGAGCAGGCTAATGACAGAGGGTGGCTACAGCGTCCCCAAACAAAGGAAAATTTGTGAGTCCGGGAGTCTGAGCGAGAAGCAAAAGGTTTGTGGGTGAGGCTTCCCGGAGAAGCAATGAGGCTGGTTTCCTTCCTGAGAAGTAGCTGGCAGAGAATTAGAGAGCTGAAGCCTTTGAACAAAGGTGTCCTAATATTTGAGCTGGACTGGTCAGAACAGGCTGGCTCGTACAAGACCTAACAAAGTGGAGTGCCCCAAAAGGAAACTTTTTTCCATATGAGTCATGTTTTCACAAGGGTTGAGTACCTTATAGTATCACAAATGTGCAAGGAATGTGAGGCAGACAGGCGAAACCATGCCTGAGCCCTACATACAGACATGCAAATTTAAATAAAACCACCTAAAACCTTATAACTTCATGGTAATAAAGAAATAGATTTACATGTAAAAATTCTAGGCCATTCTTCAACATTAGTAAATCTCTCACTGAAGGACCCTTGCATGTTCCTTCACCACTAATTTAAACGGAAAATATAGTCAAGTTGTGTCACATACAGTCAGTATTACAAGAACTGCAGGTCTAATCCACCGCCCTGAAATGTGAATTGAATAGCACTTAGCCTGTATGGTGTAAGTTAGTGTAGGCCCAGTTTGACATTGAGCTGTTTAACTTTTTGTCTTCCTAAAATCAGCCAAATTTCTGTCATGATAAAAAATTACAGTGGAAAAGGAGAGCTATGCTTTATATATAAAAGATAACAAAAATAGGATATAATCAAGATAATTTTGGTTTTGCTCTTCTCCTACTGAAATATGATTAATACTGTGAAATTTTCATATGAATGACTTTCTAGGACTCCATTTGACTAGCATACATTATGCTATAAAATGCCTCACACGTGCTTCTAACAATACTTTAAAACAATGTTAGATCAGAGGTAGCTGAAAAGAGCAAAGGCAGTACCTTTTTTCTAATATGTCAGAATAAACATAAAACTCTAGATTTATTATTTTGAGATTGGATTGCCCTTTCCTTTTAATTCGGTAAATATTGCTGAGATTATTTTCATTCTAATAGCATCTACAGCCCCTAATGAGACTGGGCCCTCACTGACCTTACATGCAGAAATAGTCCTCATTATGGTTACAGCCTGGGTCCATTTATATAACAGGTGATGTGTGATGAAAATGAGACATCTGGGTTTTGTTGTCTGGACATTCACCCTGTCATTTCCCACTGGATTTCTTTAAACAAAATTGAGCGACTTCTTTTGCAGCAAGTAAGCCAGCATTTATTATCCTCTTTTTTTCCCATTTAGGTCCTGATGAAACATGAAGTGTTTGTAGTCTAAGGAGCTTGATGCCTTATTTGCGAATAAATGACTTGTAAAGCTCTGATTTATTGGGGAAAATGCTATCTGCCCAAATGATACCAAGCAGGGTCAGTAGCATCTGTCCAAGGCAGTCTGATTTCACTTGTGGTCACAAGGAGCTGTAAGAGGTAACATGGAGTTCTGACAGTATCAGATGCTTCCTGAAGACAGACAGTTAATTTTATGACTGCATCAAGCAGGAAACATTGTAGTTAGTGTGTGAATACTTTATAATATCAAAATGTTATGCTCTCTTCCAGAGAAACCTGATCTAAATGAGTTTAAGGCCTCTTAAACTGCTCCGTGTTAGATATTGATTTAAAATTCATTAAATCATTCTGGATTAGAAGATGTTTGGATATATAAGAGATCTGGCAGAGCTTCAGAAACCTTCCCTAAAATGTCTGGTGAAAGTTCCCTGACCTGTTCTGCAGTCTGTTGAATCTGGTCACCAGTAGGTGATTCTAGATTAGTAGCTGTCTTGGTGGGTCACAAAACCTGCAATTGAAGAGTGAAAAGAAATAAAACATGTTCTAATTGGCACTAAAAGCTTGGTTTCCTCTGTAGTTTACTGGGCTATGGTAAGTCTGCTTTAGCTTTGATCTGCTATGTAATTGTTCCTTCTCCATCACCCAGGTGTGCTCCTGGGAGCTTCTGGTTCTTGGCAAGCTTGAAAATCAGGCAATTTATTTTGGTAACTAAGTATGGACATATGAGCCTAGCTTCAGATATCTATTTTCTTTGCTGATAAATCACTGCTGGGCAGCTTCCTGCCAGCAACCCAAATGCCATGAAGGGCTATACTGGAAATTAAGAGCTTTTAGCCAAATTGGGCCTTTACAAATGTAAAATATATTGCAATATTGATTCCTATTTCTTTATGGATGAGATTCTCTAAAGAATATTGCCAGTTCTGTATATTCAGAGAAGGAAATAACTACAACATTTCCATTCTAGAAAAACAACTTTGTGGCCTCGTCACTGCTGAAATCCATCAAGTGACTCTGCAGGGTGGGAAGAGAGGTTGTTTTTTCTCTTTTAGGATATATATTTTTTATATATCCTAATATATATATATATTAGGATATATATCACACAGCTGTGTGATAGAGGATGGGTCTGTGTGTTCAAGACCATCTACCTGACTACTGTATTTTTGTCCTATATTTGTTTATATCAGTATCCCCTGTGGATATCATAAAGTACTTCTTTTCATGAAAAAAGTGCTATTCTTTCAGAAGCACTTTGTCAGTGAGAGGGAGGTCATTTCCAAGATGAGAGCAAACCTGGCAGAGGCTTGTTCCTTCAGCTCCACCCATCACTGGGCAAGTTTCCGACAGCACTTTAACTGTGTATGTCTAACTGGTTAGAGGTGGCAGATGCTGAAATTGCTGTTGTTGTAAGGCCAGCAAAGGCCTTGGGTTTCTGTTCGTTTGTTTTGGTTTTTCTTCTTCATTCTAAGCTCTTTCTTGTTCTGTTTTGGGTAACTGGAGCTCTTGACAAAACGTGTCCCTAAGACTGCTTTCTCTAGGATGTGCTCAGTTAGAAAAGAAATTTGCCAGGTTGCAGTAACAGCATTTGTATTCTGGGTAAAAATTCATTTAATGATTTTGGATTCAACAGTGCCACTAAAGGCATTTTTACAACAGAAACAGACCATACCAAATACTCAGTAAGCTGTTCAAATGTCTGTGTCATTACTAAGACTTTCATTTCCACTGGGACATAATGTTGGGCTGGGTTTGTTTGTATGTTTGCAATGCTTGAAATATGTGACAGGCTTCTGGTTTTCCTCTTCATTTGTTTTTTCTTCTTGAACACAGTTGTTAAACATTACAAAGATGCACTGTTTTCTACATTTGTTAAAGCACATAGTGAACGGGCCTTTTTTGGTTAGCTCCTTAGATTCCATGCATTACCTTCATTAGAGAGATTTCCTACAGATTTTATTACCTATAACAGAATCTGGTAAAAATAATTTTTTTAAAAAATGAAAAGTATCTTGTAATTCTTAAGAGCCTATTTAGGAGTTACATATGTAAGAGTGAGAAACACTTCTCATTTCCTAGTTAGGATTCTCTAAAAGTTTTATGTTTCTTTCCATACAAGGCATGGTTGTCTTGTTAGGCCTACATGTGGCTATACACTGTGCTCAGGTCTGTGTTCTCTGTAAACTTTACCAGTCAGATATTATGTTGGTAATCTGGTCTCCATCAAGCAGATTCTTTCTGAAGACTAATACAGGACTGAAGAAATGCCTAAGGGATGTGATTATAAACACAGGGTTCTGCTGTAGCTAGCATAGATTCTTTTGCATGAAAGAATTCACCAACAGCTTATCATGTCACTTACTTCTAAAAGTATTTTGGCTTTGGATAACCTAGCAAATATCTGACCCACTGAATGAAACAAGTACCATTCCAAAAACATGTTTGTATTAAGTTCTGTGATACCTATAAAAGTAATTGGGCCTTTATTCAAAAAGTACACATCTGAGACTCTCTGTCTTGGAAATAACCATAGTCCCTTGATACTGAAAAGCAGTGAAGAATTATGACACCAAAGGAGGTGGCAAATTACGTCAATCTTATTTTGTTCAATTTTGCTGATCCTGTGAAGACTTGGGAAATGCATTCATTTATAGATTACTCTCTGTGACCAGTATAACCAAGCTCTCCTTCTACAGCTAACTCTTTCATTCCTGGCAATCACAGTAAAAATATTTGATAATTTCTCAAATTATTCTTGGAACATTTTCTTTCCTTTTTCTAGTTTCCTTCGGAACTGGCTATAAACACCTAATATAGTATAGGAATACTACACATATGCAGAATCAAATCAGGTCTTTTCAGGTCTGTCACTCAACAGTTGTGGTTTTTTTTCCCCAGTGACAGCCACTCCAAAATCAATTTTACCTTTCATCCATTTACATCCATTCTTGCATACTCTGGTTCTAGCCAGGAATCTAGGAACTGCCAGTAAACAACTAATGTAGCATTTACTGGGTGAATGCAGAATCTCATCAAGTCTTTTCAGATAAATGGTTGAAACACTTGTACTCTTTTGGCAGTGACAGCTTTTCCAGGATCAATTTAAATTCTCATCCATTTAGATCTATCTTTTGTGTAATATGGTGTTGTTATCCTGCTGATGTTATCTCCCATGGGAATGTGGAAGCATCTTCTGATGTCAGTTCTCTCTGGATTGTTTCCAACATTTTGAAAATTGCGTGCTTCTGCAATATGGTCACATGCTGTTGGATGCAGCTTCTAACCATGGCCTCTTTTACAGCTATATTTTTATCTTCTCTCTTATGAAGATGTCTTACTGCAAGAGTCTCTAGGGCACTATTATTACTAGACTGGAATCATGGCTTTTTCGTTTCTCTCAGATTTCTTTGGTTTGACTTTGTGTGTTAGTTGAAATGCTGTATCTTCTGCTGGTGGCATAAATAGTGCTGCTGCTTTTCATGATCTTTTCACTAGTGTCTAATAGGACTAAAATTTAAGAAACTCTTCCCTGGGATAGCTGAACTGATAAAAGATACGCCTTCTTTTTTCTCGCTCATGTACACAGCACTGAACAGCTCCTGTTGAAAAAGCACCTTCTTTTTCCTAACATCTGCCTTGCTTTTGTCTCAACAGCCAATCCTTGAATACAGTGCTAGAAAAAAATCTGGCTGTAAAGCAGATATCAGGTATCCCCTTTCCTCTGTAGACTTTCTCTTTTCCTTTTTGTATTAATGAAGAGACACACAGACAGTAACAACCGCACCGTCCCAGTCCTCTACCACAAATATTGGGACATCTATCTGATATTCTTGTGGCTTCTTTGAATACAGTTTAAAACACCCACTAGGGTTTACAAAACTTTTCTCTAGCATGGTGGCCATGTGACAGGGAGCTCCACTGATACAGCTTGCTGTGAAATACCAGCAGTCTTCTGGGCCTTTGGCAAACTACTGCTGCCGTCTGTTTTCCATTGAGTTGGGTTGCTTCATTCTTCTGTGCTTTTGCAATCCCCTCTGCAGTTGTCTTTGCTGTAGGATCTATTTAAAAGCCCTCCCAAGTCCTTATTCAGGAATTCTGATTTTCTTTTTCTATCACTTCCTATGGCTCTGTATTCCTTAATTTCTTTTGGAGTTCCCAACAGTTCTCTTATCTTTCTTTCAAGCTTTTCCCAATAGCTTGATCTCGCTGAGATTTTCTTGTGTTCTTTCTAATCTGAGAATAGTATCCAGCTTTTGCTCACAATGTTTTAAGAATAATAAAGCATGGTTGCCAAGCTTTGAAAGGCTAATCTCTTCAGTTTTAGGTCTACCACGTTCTTTCTGGCCCTTTCTAAAAACTAAGATTTAAAAAATAAAAAGTTACACTAGAGTTTAATGTTCTTAGTGGCTTGGCTGGTGCAAGGAAGGAGAGTATGAGGAAAGCAAAACAAATATAATGCCTAGCTGGAGAAATAAATCTGCTGATCTAGACTTGCAGAAAAGCACAGATCTCAGTGTGGAAAATGAAGTTTTCAGCTCCAGAAAGAGCAAAGCGGAAAGCCAGAAGTCAGTTGTAACAGAAGAGTTAGTTCAGGATAGAGAGAAGAATGGTGTCACATGGACATTAAAGATAGAAAACAAGTGAAGAGGCAAAAAAGAGAAGTGATAGTCATAACAGACTGGAGGGAAGGAAGCCTAGTTCCCCACAGCATCATTCAAACTCTTCTGAGAACAAGCTGGAGGCACAGAGTTTTGCAGAAATTATCATAAGAGAGGGCATGTACAGGGCCAATGCTGGAGAGAACATCCAGGCTTTAGGGAAAATGAAGAGCGGAGGAAAAGTTCCTCTGCCACAGCTGCCATCTGCATCTGTGCAATGCAGGTCCTCTTTAGAAGGAGCAGAAGTGTAAATGGAGGGAGATAGAAGCAGAGTTAAAGGGGAATACTGGGAGAGACAGAGATGGTGATGAGGAGGAAGATATGGAGAAGTATTCTCCAATTCTCCAGGCAGAATTGGTGTCAACTGTTTTTAGAGGCAGAGAAAGGAAGATAAGAAGGAGAGGCAAGTGGAGAAAGTAAAGCTAGTGGGAGCAGCAGAACAGCAAGAAAGAAAGGAAGGAAATAGAAAGAAAGAAAATGGAGGGTTCAGGTACTCATGGATGTGATAGTGAAGAGTAGCATTTGAAATACTGAACAGAGTACAGTGCTATTATTTACAGTGCTAGTTTCTGTGAGATTTTTCTGTTGGGAAGGGAATTATTGGGGGGAAGGGGCAACTGAATTAAAAGGCTTAGGGAACCTGTTGCAGGAGACAATAGCAACTCTTAAGTCAAAAGAACTGAAGCTTTTTGGTATTTAATACCAAATAATGAAGGAAGGGGGACTACAGGAAATGAATAATTTAAATAATAAATAATATTTTAATAATATATTATAATAAATAATATATATTTTCTAAGTATACAAGAATCTATTAAAAATGGCTAATTATTGCTCAGGAAAGAAAGTTTAATTTCAGAAACCTGAAATTATAAGGATAAAAGGAAATCGCTAAAAACTAGGCTGAGTTAACTTTTGCGACAGGCTGGAAGAAGTTGAAATAACTTTGGGGGGAAAAAAAGATGTATTAACAGCAATATTTAACCAAGGAGTCACAGACCTTGTGTGATCTATGCACTACTTCTAAGGGTTAATGAAGGCTAACCCTGTTGTCAGTGAATGTGAGCCTGCTATGCAGGGCTCCTGCTTGCCCTGGAAAACATTTAGGGTTCTACAAATCAAAAAAGGTTGAAAACCACTAGAATGACAATATGGCTATGAATTAAATGAGAGTAAGACTTAATCTACAGACCAGCAACAGAGATTATGCAAGAAGTAAAGGGACAAATGATGGTGGAAAAATTGGTTCCTGAGACTTCCATGGTTCTGGCTGGTACTGAGTGATCTGCTGCCTTTGACAATGGAGTACTCTCCAATACAGCAATTGTTCTTAGTAATATTTGGTGTTAGCAGCTGGTTCAGTGGAGCACAGATTTTAGTTTCTTCTTCACAAGTTCCTTCCTCTCTTGCATATTTATTTATTTTACATATATGTTACCGTTTTGCTGTATTAAAGTCACTTCGTTATAATCTCTAACCTAGCATTTTCTTTAATGCAACTTAAAAGCCTTACGTGCTAGCACTAGCAGAAGTAAAAACAGAAGAAGGCACAGAGAAATTGAGGACTAGAAGAAGTGTAATTGGCAAATATTATGGAGCAGAAACTAAAAAACTCATAGCAGATGAAATTCTCCGGGAATGCAGAAAATAGTTGGAGGATATTCAAGCAAAAAAACCCCAAACCTCTCTTTAGAATAGGAGACAGGACTGATGAAGAGGAAGATGAATTAAGGTATCTGTCTTTATGAATACCACATGACCACAAGCATTTGATTTGTTTAATAGCCTGTAAATAAGAAAGAACAAGCTTATTGTTAGTCTGTGCTATAGAGATTCAAGAAAATATTGCACACTTGAAAAAACTGAAATATTTGAGATATACCATATGTATAACTGAAACCAAAAAGGAAAAACTTTAGAGATACTTATGTTTGAAACTACTGTCAAATGTGTAATTTTCAAGATCTGAGATCAGACTACAACAGGAGTCAAGAGACCCAAAACTCAGAAAAAGGCTACTAGAAGAATGTAATTTGTACTTAGAAAAGGCTATGATAATTAACTTGGCTGCAGACCAGAGCTAGATCTGACTAAAAGTTTTGAAAGGGAAGCCAGCTGATGCTACAGAACCACATCACAAATCATAGAAACATGAAGAGAAGAACAGATCTGAAGACTGAATGGAAAAATCTGAAAAATGTAATCAGAGAGAATTTGCAAGAAATAATGAAAGAGACTGACTGGAAGAAAATACAGACTTAAGCTTTATTTCCCCTTTGTACAGTTATATTCATAAGCAGCAAAAACATTTTGCAAAAGCTTCCCATCAGTCACTATGACTATCTTTAAAAGAAATAAAGTGTGAATATTCTACAGGGGGATTCTTTGTGGGAACTGTTCAACTAAAAGTTATGTTTTGGATGGGATTTTTCTCCTCTGACTATAGGAGTTTATAACATAGGTCTCTACGTCTGACGGGCGTAGGCACCCCTTGTTGTTAATGGAGTGCTAGTCAATGTAGTCTGCACAGTTCAAGGAGTGATTCAGCTGACCACATATAGGCATCTACACCAGAATGAGGTGAATTGTACCCTAGATTCCATTGATTAGCCCACTGTTGCTATAAAAGTGGCCTTGGGAGACACCTTCATTTAGTCAGAAAACCCCATCCCCAGTGACTGAAGCATGTTGAACATGAATCAAACACAATTTTACAAGTTAGGTTTCAACAAAGTTTTTGCAGTTAAATTCATATCTAGCACACATAGATAAAACATGCCATGTAGTGAGTGAAACATTCATGTGGGTATAATGTAAACCACATGTAAAGGTACCAAACATGAAAGGAGAGAACTCTGCCAGAGAAAAGAGATGCCTGACACTACCTACCTCCCACTGGAAGAGCTGATACTATGGAAGAACAGGAATCCATGGGGATAAAATAAAAAGGATGTGTGTAGCTAACACATTTAGCTGAACTACATGAAAATATAGCAATGGAAGCACAGAATTTCTAGCAAACAGACCAGGTCAAAAGGAAAGTGTTAAGATGATAGAAGGTGAATGCTGTTAACAACATAACAAATGTTAGAACAGGTACTAGCTTGTATCTAAATATACTCAAGGAAACTTTAGATCAATAAGTTAAGAGTTGACCTAGATTTGTCTGTAGATGGTGGAAAAATTACAGACTGAAAAGAGATACTATTCTCATTATCCTCCTATAGCATTATTAAAGAAAGACTGCTACATTGGTAATCTTATGTCTCGTACATAAAGACTGGCATATGTATTATACCAACTGTGGCAATTACAGAAAATGGACCATGATTTGATTATGATGTCATATGTCTTGCAAAAATAGTATCAATTAAAGCACATCAAGCCCAGGATACCCACCGTATAATGGTTTTGTGGAAAATGGCATCAAGATTGAAAAAAAGGGGTCTGCAAAAATCTCGAAGGTCAAACTTACTCTATTACTTGGCATCACTTTGGAAAAAGACTGTCAACTATTGAAATGTTGCTGAATGGGGTAGCTTAAAATAAGATTCTCTCATTATATAGTTGCTAGTATTAAATGCAAAGATACTGCAAGTTCTTACTAACCCCATTAAAATAAAACAAATAGGGAATGCACATGATGAAAAATTGCATAAGTGAAAGCCTTCGCAGCCGCATGACTGTGTATATCTTATATAACAGCAAACCACAAGCAAAGCATAGGCAAAGCCCTCTGAGATATTCCACACAAAGTTTCTCCTTATTTGTTCAAGTGATTACTGAACAATGACAATTCTTAGGAGAAACACAGGTCATCTGCTTCTTCCAGAAAACAGAGAGTTTCTGCATCTCCTAGAATTTGAAACAGAACAGGTTATTGAGGAGCTGGACAGCAGCAGTGAAAAGGACTGCATGAAGAAAAGCAGATGCTAAAGTTAACTGAAGAGATCTGTGAAACAAAGGACCCAGCAGAGAAACAGAGAACATATACATGTTGTACTTTATATAATTTTCTTCTGGATGATTCAAATAAGAACGTTCTTCAGAATGTGAAACTTCCTGGCTTAAACCAATTGTAGATAACAGTCACTAGTAAGAGGACAAGTAGGATATTGAGATCATTGCAGTTTTCTCACAAATTCTTTCCTTCTTTACATAAATTTACCTTTTTCAAGAAGCTGGGTAACAAACACATGACAAAGGAAGTCATTCAGCTATATGCAAAAGTTACAGACAACTGTTCAGCTTGTTCTGGTAGGCTGGAGTCCTTCCTAAAGAAGAGGACTGTGAAGTTTTGGGAAAAAGAATTAGAAAGAAAGGTTCCTGCAAAGCAGCCCTTGATCTCGAGGGTTCAGGCTTTTTTGAGATGTTTGAATATGATATGTTCAGTAAATGAAATCTGAAGCCCCTGAGTATGGCATCCCTTCATTTTGGGCTGGAAGACTGAACCAGAAGCTCATCATGGTATACATGACATGGACAGTAAGGTAATCAAGTCTTTGAAGCTACAAAGAACTATTCGTTGTTCAAAATTACATCAAATGGTCAATATTATTCTGAGAAGATGGTGCTCATTCTGAGAATAATAAGCCCTTTTGCTTTTCTGATGTTGCCTACCAGGGGAAAAAAATTCATTCTCTGGCTTTGGGGTTTGTTTGTACTAGTTTGACAGGATTTTTAAAAGAAATATACCTCACATACGAACTCACTGCCCCAAAGGAAACAAAATTTTTACACAACACAGCTTTACCTGGAAATCATTAATTGGAGCTAAAAAAAGTTTTAAAATGAGCAAAACTGCTTTTTCCGTCAAGCACAGATTGCAAAGCTTATTAAACTGCTTTATTTCTATTGCCTGAGTAAATACAGGCTTTAGTTCTGGATCTCACAGACTGTGAAAATACTCTGCTAGAATTTCGCTTGCTGATGACAGTGAGGCTAATGACCCAGTGCTTGTTCAATCAGATTGAGGCTTTACACTAACAGAGAACAGAACTACTGTGCTGCTTGTACCAGTGACCCCTAGGAAAACTTGCAGCCTTCAGAGCTGGACAGAACCCCTGAACTCTTATCAGGCTCTTGCAAAGGAGAGGCAGAGAATTCTACCAAGGGGGACAGTCTGCAGAGACCGTGTTAAGCAGCTTTTTCTTTTTCTTATTTCCTCTAACCTAGCCTAATTGATTCTTGCATCTACACAAAAGATATCCTGGCTCCAGAGAAGGTCAACCAGCATATTTGTTTTTTCCCCGTCATTGAAGAATGTAGGCCAAAAGGAGTGGTTCTGCTCTTCCCCCTCCATGTACTGGATCTAGTTATCAGGTAACCTCAGGATGAGTTGGATCAGCTTCCTGATCTGATGGAAATGAATTGACAGGTTTTGTGATTTATTTTCTATCAGATTAGCAAGCTGATCCAATTCACCCTGGGCTTTAATATCACCATGGTGGCAAAAGAGGCTCATCTTTAGGGATGGGGCAAAAAGGAACACACTCTTCAAAAGCAGCTGCCTCACCAGAATGTGCAACATAAAGCTGCACCCTCAGTGATAGTCTTTTCTTGCAATGTTAAACCTTATATTGTCTTGCTCATTAAATAGCAAAAAAACTTAAAGTCACAGGCTCCATGATATAACCTCCTCCAATTTGATTCATACTGACAGAAGACAGAGAATCAACTCTGGCAAACACAAAGCTGTGAACAGGTTTCAGGTGGAGCATCAGGACTGCAATCCACTCTCAGTTTCAGATGCTACTGGCTTTGTCAAATGCTATGCTTAGCCTTTTTTATGTTTGTCTCATCCTATGTTCATTGTCACCTCACACCTGTTGGGAGAGGTGTGGGTGGATTTCTCTGAGTCTGTTCAATGAATGCTCTCCCAATGGCAGCTTTTAATTAATCCCAGTTAAAGGGATTTATTATTTTGTGGGCAGGGTTCATTTGCCTCTGGAATTTTAAATATTTTGATTTTGTATACATTACCCAGCTGAGATGATTTTTTTTTTTGAAGTTAACATCAATTAACATCAATAACTTTGTGCTTTTATGTCCTCCCTGACCCCAAGGGAGTTGCTAGGAAATCTACTGTCCTGGAGAGGTGAAAAAGGAAGGAAAAAAGGTAGATGGGAATGGAGAACCTTGGGAAAGAACCCAAAGGAAGTGGGTTTTAACTTTATCCCAGGCTCACAGGAATGGCTTACAAAGATACCGGTGGGAGGGCTCTCCTCTTATCCCTGCGACACACACAAAGTAACAACAACTTGCTTCACATGCTGCATCCACTTCCCATCAGTGACAACAGCAGCAACAGATATGTGAACAGATATATCTGCCATATATGCAGAAGGCAGAATACAGTTGTTTCAGTGATGGCTACTGCTTGAATGCCCTAGTCCTCCTCTCTTCTGGGAAAAGGAAGTGTTGGCCAGATGGGAGCTTCTGAATGGATTTCACTGAGTCTTGTTCAACTATTAAATCAGACTGACCAGTTTCAAATTTGTACTCATTGGTTCATTTTTATAATAAAAGGAATAATGTGAAAGGTAAAATATGTCATATTTTCAATAATATAAAGAATTGTTATGGCCGCTTTTAAAAGACAGTTTCATTCCTCTTAGGTGGAGACATAAGTGTGGCTTTTTTAAAATAATTTTTTCTAACCCCCTCTTTAAAAAGCACTCAAGCATTTATCTGACTGTAGAAAAATCGCGCTTAGTGAACTTTGGGAAAACCTGACGTATGGTTTGTTTTTATCAAACTTTTACACTGTTTGAAGCAAAAGTTTTAACTATGGAGCCAACAGCACTCTTCAGAAAGAAAAACTGTTAACCCCAGTAGCACCAGCCTGTGCAAATGATGCAAATATGTTTTCACTCATACTATTTGCAATTCATGAAATCCATTCCACAAAATGATAAAACTCAGGGCTCCCAGAAATCAATGCGAGTTCATGGTGCATGGCATCTTGCAGGATTAATTCTGGCAAATACAGTTGTAATGTGTCCTCCATATGTTCCAAAACTACTAATATCAGATTCTATTCAATGACTGTTTAACATAAGATATATAAGAGTCCTTGAACAATGGAGAAGAACCAAGATTTTCCATCACTCCCTGGATAAGCTTCCTATTCATGAGACCAGCAAGTCATGTTACCTCCATTTAGCCCATTAATTGTATTTGCAAAGTATGACTTCAATGGGGAGAGGAGGCGCACCTTCAGTGCTGTAGAATAGTCTCAGCTTTAGAACAGCTTTTAGCTGGGAGCTAAAGCATTTTCCTGGGAAGAGTGACATGGATTTAAAAGCCCTTCCTCCTTCAAGCTGAAGAGGTTTGCTTGGTTCTTGGTGATGACAGAAACTAATTCCTTGTAATTCCTTGTTAGGCATGGCCCAAATGCAACTAATTCCTCAGGCCTCTGTGGGAGATCTCTGCAGAGGAACGTCTTGCCTGAGAACTCAGCTAGGCTTTGACGCATTTTAGGTTCTGTGCTCTTGGTTTTACTGAGATGGCAACAATTCTAAACGTATGCAAAACAGAAACGAGGTTGCAGGGAAATGTACTGGCAAAATTTAGTTGCCCAAGGAAGGAGCTTGGCAAAGCACATGTTGGGATTAGGTAGGATTTATGCGCCCAAATCCAACTTCAGATGCCTAACTGATTTTTATGGATCTGAGCCAATACAGGTCTAGCCATGCTGTATGTCCTTCTCTGCTAAAGAAGAAAACTGACTTTGCATGATGGAAGGTATGCACTATTCTCAAGACCAAATGCATTTGCTCTAGCTATGTCACGAGGAAGAAACGAGCAGGGTATAACTACCTCAGGAGCCCAAAATGCACGTGGTTTCCCCCATGCTGTTGCCAGGCAGCTTTCCACAGCCCTTCAGTGGAAGTCATTATTCACTTTTGCTCATCATCTAAAGGTTCTTGCTCTTAGGAGGGAAGGGAGCTTTTTATAGAATAACTTGTGCTTTCTCCAGTGTATCTTTTTCTGGTAGTCTATAAATCTCAGATGCTGTCAGTGGTAAGTGAAAATGAAGAGTATTGTTGGACAGGGAGGAATTCTTATCTTACCTCCAGTTACAAAAAGATAACTAAGACTTGCTCACATGTTCACTACTTTCCAGGTCTGAAGTATCTTGTGTAGGACAACTGTGTTCTAAGGCTTCGCCCACAAGGCGTGATGAGGACCAAGTCACATAGCAACTTGTTTTGTTGTACTTCATTTTTCGGAAGATGTGCATAATGGGGAGCAAGAGGAGGACAGTTGCTGTGCAGAATACTGACAGCTGTGAATTTCAGATTTTTGTGTGGATATAGGACTGCTACTGGACTTCCCAGTTTTACCCCTCATTTAGAGTGACTTTTTGAAGGGAAGTTTCCCTTATAAAGGTGATGGCCACAGCAGAGTTTCAGTAATTTACATTTTTCGTTTGTAACTTCAATCAAAGGTGTGCATAGCTATGTATGAATGCACATGTGATCAGATTATTCATGTGAATAAAAGTAAAAGTCTGTCATACCTTGACATCTTTCAGAGGAGAAGCACTCAGCTCAAGAAATGGTGTTGTTTATATCAAGAAAAAACATGGCATCACTTTACTCTTGCTTCTGAAGACTACATGTTCATATGAGAAATAAAAAAGTCCTGAAGCTGAGAGTCTAAGAAGAGTGTATATGCCCCTGGAGGAAATTCTACAAAAGTTTTAATTTCCTGTAGGAATGTGTGTCTTTAAAGACCCAATGGGAGATTAACAGCTATGGTGTCTCACATTTGTACTTTAAAATTCTGAGATTTGCGATGCATGTAAGCACTTCCACGGGGGGAGGCCGAGCCCGCCGTTGGTCAAGAAACTGATCCCGGATTCAAGAAGTGACGGACTCATTTCCTGGCGACATGAAGTGGGTTTTTTTTGTTGTTGTTTTTTTTTCTTTTGGCTCAGCTCTGGATCTGCTAAACAGACATGACTGTGTCAGTCCCCGCTGCAAGGTCTCAGGGGGCGGGAACCACCCGAGCTTCCCCCCCGAGCAAGCAGCGACCGTTACCCTGCAAGGCCGTTACCGAGCGCGCCCTCCCGCCCGCCCAGGCGAG